>NC_138221.1:51543702-51646202 GCF_964197995.2 Scardinius erythrophthalmus
AGGCTCTGGGGAAAATAGTGTAGGGAGAACCTTGATTTCTTTTTTTGTTTTCGTTTTTTTTTTAATTAGGTGTCTGGTTTGTGGTGGGGAAAATAGCTAAACTTATTGGTCAATATTATCCTCCCTCAGCATTGGCTACATTAGTAGAAAAGAAAGGTTTTAGAGAGAGAAAGTTATTACATTTTGATTTAAAGATTATGAAAACATAGGCTACCTTTTTTCTCTTTAGAATGACATGCTCTGATATACTATGGACTGTAGATTTCTACAGTAAAGTTTGATTCATGCTGCTGTTCTAGTCTGAAAAAGGTATAGAACAAAAATGGCAAAGCTACTCTTTTATAGGACATCGGAACAAATTGCCATATTCGTTGTTTCAGAAGGAAATTTGAGTTAGTGGACAGCGGCTCTTCCCTTCAGGAAGGTTTACATTAATTGCAGAGCCTGTTTCTTTAAACAACTAGGCAAAAACATGTACCTCTTTCTCCAGTGCTATCAGTCTGAAACTCTGTAATAGTGTATCTGTCTGTTCTATTGCCAGGGGAGATGTGATTCAAAGGGCCAGAGCTAGCTACACACTCTCACACACTCGTTATGGAATATTTCAGCCCTCTGAGGCCATAAGGTTGCTGTTTTAAAAGGTTACCCACAGCAGCCTGCAATCCTACTTCTGATAGGAGCTTAATTTAAATCCATATTGGAAAATTCACTTCAAAGACGGCAAGTTATTATATGCAAGCAAGGTGTTTTTTGTTCCTTGAACAAAGATTTTTCATAACAATATGAAAATAAGCACACATATTTAATTAACAACTGCTTCAGTATTTCACAATTAAAACTGAAAATGCATGCAGTATTGAGAAAATTAGACCCTAAAGCATTATTAGTATTAATATCGGGGAAAAAGAAAAAGAGCTTGCATATATTTTGCCTAGAATTTAATCATTTAAGTACGGTGTTAACCAGAATCTCGAAGATTTTTCTGCATGATTTATTTTTTCATGGATGATTGGACTCACTAACACCTTAGTCTGTGACAACATATACAGTATTCAATTAGATAGCTACAATAAACCCCACTACTCATTTGTAAAACGATTATTAAAGCTGTTATTCAAAGTTTTCAGACAAGAGCCCATGGAATACAGATCCTCGTGGCACTGAGAACAGTCACAGATTCTCCATCGGATAAATCAGCAGTCAGAATCAGTGATATTCCCAGATGCAGTCGCTTGAGCTCTACTGAGTAAAATGGTGCCGTCGTCTCTTTAATTGGCCTCAGTAGAGCACTGAAGCTGTCCCTTTAAGAGACTCAGGTAGAATGTTGTGCCAGTCTGTTTTTAATTGGCTGGGGTGAAACTGTGTACCTGTCTCTTTAAATGCCTGTTTATTGCCTCTGGAGCTGACAGGCCCACACCGGTCATCTCCCTACTCTTCTCTAAACTGCCTGCATTGTTCTCTTTCTCCCAGCTCCCACTCTGTCTTCTACACTTGTCTGTCTCATTCTGGCTTTGAATGTCATCTACCTGCTCTCCAGTTGCCTTCTTCATTATTGGAGATGCTGTTCCTCCAGCTCATCCCACCTTCTCTCCACTTTTTCTCTCCTTCTAGCTATGTTCGGAAAGCCACACTATACTGTTTTTGTACCGTATACATATTTTCTCATGCGCAAACTGTGCAGTATAAAACTATAGAGTAAACCATTTGCAATACTCCTCACTATATTATTATATATCTTCCAATTGATCCAATTTTGCATTTACAATTATTCATTTAAAGCTACACTGTGTGATATTTTCCCCCATCTAGCGGTGAAATTGTATATGACTACCCAGTGAATATTAGTTTCTGTTCCTTTCAATTTCGAGGGCGTTTTAACTCCTACGGTGGCCGTATTATTCCAAGATTAACATGGCTTCCAGTTCGACTTCGTCCAATTGCGCCTTTAAAACTATCACCTGTGATCCGTCGCAGCACAGATTTATGTTACAAGGTAAACAATACTTTTTCACCATTGACGCAAGGAAAAGTACCGCAAGTTATACTAGAGGTCGTTCTGGCGTTATGCACAACCATGCTATGGTTAGACAAGCAACTATAAAACTTCGAATTTACACAAATAGGCTGAATTACCTGTCGAGAAGAAAGCAGGCAACTTCGGCGTCCGTTTTAAAATCTTTGCTCCTCATGAGCTCTTTCCATCTGGGAAACGTTACTCCAGTATTGACTTTGGTCTGGCTGATTTGCCTGTCGCGTTGACGTTTTAATTCTCTCTTTCGCTTCCTTGGCGACTCTGCTACATGTCCTCGAAAATAGGCGTGATCCTCCATCAGCAATCTTTCAAATCTGCCGGCAGTCGCGAGTAGTCTCCCCCTCACATTCGTCTCTGTGTCACTGAGTGTAAAGCGCGAAAGGCGAAGCTTGAATTTACAGGTATGTCCCTCTTTGGCAAATGTAGTTTCAAGATGGAAGGGCAACATGGTGACCGGCATTCGAACCCCTCACCCGTATGTACTTTCAATGGCAGATTATAAACTTACGAGAATACTTTATTACTTGAAAGAAGTAAATATAAATTAATTAGCACATATATTTTTGAAAGAACTAAGTGTTTTTTGCTAAGAATCAACTAAAAAAAATACACAGTGTAGCTTTAACAGACAACAAAGCGATTCATCTACTTTAATCAGGGGACACTGATAGGAATGAAGGGTAGATGAGTGGGGAGAAGGGATCCGAAAATGACTTGAGTATAGGATATTTTAAATTATGATTATTTTTATTTATTTTTTAGGCCTATTCTTTTATTCAGCAATGATGCATTAAATTGACCAAAAGTGACAGAAGACTTTTACATTACAAAAGATTTATCTTTCAAAAATATATCATGGTTTCCACAAAAACATTAATAGCACAGCTGTTTTCAACATTGATAATAATAAAAAAGCATCAAATAATCCTATTAGAATGATTTCTGAAGGATCATGTGCCACTGAAGACTGGAGAAATGTTGCTAAAAATTCAGCTTTACCATCACAAGAATAAATTACATTTCAAAATATATTAACATAGAAAACAATTATTTTAAATTGTTTTGCTGTGTTTTTAATCTCATCAAATATGGTGAGCATAAGAGACTTTCAAAACATTAAAATATCGACCCCAAGCTTTTCAATGCTAGTATACATTCTGTAGAGTGCAGTACTAATACTATTCTCTCTGTCATCCCTTCCATTTTTGCTGCTTTACCTCCATCTCCTCGTTCATGAAAATCATCTTCTCTTTCTGTCGCCTGGAGAAGCACCTAAGGCTTGTTGTCAATAACCAAATGAGTCACAATTACCACAATGACAAATCCCCCACCCCCATTGCATTCTCACTGACTCACATGACACACACCAGACGGCAAAAACACAACCCAGTTTCAGCCAAATGGCTCCATTTTGTTGGGGTTTTTTGTGTGTGTGTGTGTGTGTGTGTGTGTGTGTGTGTGTGTGTGTGTGTGTGTGTGTGTGTGATTATTAGCATGTTAAAGGCCCTGTAAAATTGCTCAATTAGCGTTTTTCCTATTGAAACAGAAAGTTGGGGTGGGACAAATCACTTATTAATTTACAGTACTTTATGGCTAGATACTTTTCTCAACTTTTAGGTGTACACTAGAACATAGATGGTAGATCACAGTTAAAGGGATAGGTTACACAGAAATTATTATTTTATTTTTTTCATAATTTATCATCATATTGTTCCAAACCTATATGAGTTTCTTTCTTCTGCTGAACACAAAAGAAGATATTTTAAAGAATGTTGGTAATCAAACAGTTGACGGTAGCCATTGACCACTGTTTGATTACCAACATTCTTTAAAATATCTTATTTTGTGTTCAACAGAAGAAAGAAACTCATGCAGGTTTGGAACAACTTGAGGGAAGAACTTCAGTAACTGATGACATTTTTTTTCATTTTGGGCTAACTGTCCCTTTAACAGGCATATAGCCACAAATCTTAAATTATGACTTGTGAAGTCAAATCCGATCCTGTATTTAGATGCTACACACATCATATCCTGCACTGTCGGCCTCTGTGTTTGGATTTTCTTCTGTGTAATAAGATTTTGAGATGTTACCTGTTCTGATCTGGCTCTGCACTTATCAACATCAGAGCAGATCTTTTCAAATCGCAAATCACACATGGGCTCACCTCCAAAGAAGCTTTCGCATTCACTCGCTACTTCTCTTTCCCTCTCGCCCATGCCTCTTTATGCAACCTTTAGCTCTGTGACTCAGTTGCTCAGCTCTTTATTTAGTTTTTTTTTTTCTTCTTCTTCTGTTCAGCTATTTACCATCTGCTGCCTAAAGCAGTGCTCTTGTCCTTTTTTGTTTTATCACCCTGCTAATCATCCATTAGGTCTATTTAAACACACCAACCGACCAGACGCTTACATTGCTAACGGCACAAAAGGAAAGAAAACACTACATGGTGTAGTTACAGAATGTACCAGCGGGGGCTACCTGGACCATGCCAAACCCTGACCCCGAGATAAACACACACACACACACACACACACACACACACACACACACACACACACACACACACACACACACACACACACACACACACACACACACACACACACACACACACACACACACACACACTCACACTCACACTCATTCACTTACTCTTAGTGGGTTTCATTCATGCATTATAATCATTCATCTTACGCGCTGCAATTTATACAGTATGCGATCACTTTCCTTTTTGCAATGTTTCAAAAATGATACTCCTTGTTAAACAACATATTTTACTGAGAACAGGTAGCATTTGTGATGAAATTTTCAAAGGTTATTGCCAGTTGCGCAGCCCACTAATAGCATTATAGGGCATCCAACTGTAAGAAAGCACACTACGACCAACAACACAGCCATTCGGTGACCTGCAGCAATAAATTTGAATGAATGCCTCATTGCACAGTCTATAACAGCCTTCTCATTCTGATTGCTGTCTCTAAGGCTTATTCACCATTCAAACTATTCAAACCATTTATGTTTTTGTCTCTGAATATATGTGGTAAGTTCTTTTTCTGTTGGTATTGGTAATTACGCTAAATGTGATAAAACACACAAAAATTTTAAAGGTCCCATTGCATGAAAATTTCACTTTATGAGGTTTTTTAACCTTAATATGAGTTTCCCTAGCCTGCCTATGGTCCCCCAGTGGCTAGACGTTTTGATGGGTGTAATTTTTGAGAAAATGAAAGCTCAGACAGGCGAATCTAGAAATCTCCCCCTTATGTCGTCATAAGGGGAAAGGTTACCTCCCCTTTCTCTTCTTTGCCCGCAAAAAGAATTTGGCCCGCCCATGAGAAAATGAGCTGCGCGATATTGGTTTTTCCTCGAGAGACATCATGGCTTCATTGGCTTGCAAACGAGCGAAGCATGCCAGCTGCTCAGTGTTTGGATGTACAAATGAACACAAAAGTATTTTTTTAGTTCCTTCATCCGAGCCTCTGAAGAACCAGTGGGTTATGTGAATGTCTGATGTGTAATTGTTCAAGTTCAGACAGATAATCTTTCTTTCAAAGTCGTTCAATACTGTTTATGCATCAGTAAATCAAGCCAGTGACTAAACGATCAACTTCACGTCGTTTCTCTTAGTAGGATGAAGATAATCTTACTTAAACTGTGATTAATATACAGAAAGCGATCAAAGAACAGTCCCTTTCCAATCGCCCAAGCTGTCAATCTCACAGCGCGAGTTTATCTGGATACTTGCCAAAACTCGTTATGAAATCAATGACGCTGTTACGCTGCACAACAAAGCTCTTACTGTACTTACCTCATGTTTGCATTGGTGAAATCATTAGTGAGAGTGCAAAAACTGCATTGCAATGATAAGATCTTCATTCATGCGATCAACAGGCTGTCATCTGCTCAACCTTTTATGTGATGGGAATAGATCTAAATACTTAAAAAACTTCTCACAATTCGTTAATCTCGATAGCTGTAATAGTAAAAACGTATAATAGCTGTAATAGTAAAAGTTTTCGAGAGAGTTCCACATGTAATGCGAGATATTTCATATGCAAGCATATCAGCCAATCACAGCAGTGGGCGTTTACACTGAAGTCTCTCAGCAGACACGCCCCTTCAAACAGAGCGTTCAAATCAGAGGCTAAAATCAGGCTAGGAAATATGCCTTTTATTTCTAAATTATAGCAACTTTTGATCTAAAAAACATACTAACATTATAAGGGCACCCCAGGAAACATTCTAAAATAATAAAATAATCCATGCAATGGGACCTTTAAAATCCCCCAAAAAATCTAATTCTGCCAACATTTCCTCACCATCATGTCATTCCAATCTCGTATGCCTTTCTTTCTCCTGTAGAACACGCACAAAAATTATTCCAGCTGTTTTAGTACACATACACATATTGTAAAATAAAGCAACGCAAGTAACACTTTGTATGATAAACAGATGTGCGCTAACCACACGGCTCAAACTATTATGTTTTCACTCTTTACTATTCCTGGCATCAGGGCTCATTATATGTTAACATTTGTTTTGGTGTTTAAATGTTGTTGCTTTTTTGTCCTTATGTGTAACAATGGAGGTTTTGAGTTCTTAGAAAAGGTTTGCAGCTCAAAGCAAGTATCATCGCCATATACTCATTAAAGTCCAAATTTATTTGGGATCCCATAGACAAGTCACTGGTGCGTAAAGACCTCATACAAATTAAAACTCAATGAATAAATGGGATTTACTGCGTTTAGCCCACTGTGCTTTTACCACACATAGTTATATTAAAGAGAATCTCTCTCCCCTAATTGAGCCTCCACCGCAGAGCTATTTTTCATTCTTATTGTCTTGTCTTTCCCCTCCTCTGTTTATAACATCTAGACTTTTCTTTATTTCTCAGCCCACCGTAATCCACATGAAAACTGAGAGTAGGATTAGATAGCTGGTCAGTCTAGACAGCCGTTACACTTCCTGTACCAATGCCTCCAGCCGCGTTCCTCCCCTCCCATGAGTGTTTCATCTGGCAAAAAACACATTGTGTTATTTCACCCGCAGTGTTTTGCATGCTGCTCTGTCTTGCACCGCTCACTTTAAGTGGTAGAAGGAAGCGAATGAAGTCAATACCACATCAAGTCTGTAGGGCGATGAAGTGGTTGATTTAGTTACAGATCTTATTAATAAAAGGCGGAGGAACATCCCTGTCAAGAGGTGCAGAAAATTACAATGATATTGGATGAATCATGTCCTTAATTTCTCATGGAGGGCAAAGAAGTTATAAAATCTAATTCATCTCATTCAGAGATGCTTTCATTTTGTCACTTGGTTCATAGTGCGGATTATAATATCCTGTCAATTCCCAACCGTCCCCTCCTTGTTATTTATTTATGGTTGGAAATTTCTGAACCGAATCCTTAGAATGAAGTTTCCTTTACCAAAAATGAACAAGGATATCTCCGTTTTAGGACCCTGATGTGCTTTTAATGTCTCTTCACAAAACAGTTGCACCACTTTTACAGTATGTGTAGTACGAAAGTCAAGACGCATTAAAAACAGACACACACAATAAAACTTCTCTGGAGTTTTACATCAATAATTAATGACACGTTCGGTGACTGTGAGCTGCATTACACGCTGGACTGAAATAGTGGCTACAAAGAAATCTTTTACGTTAATTTTGGTCATGGTTTGTCTTGAAAAACTGAGATAATTTGATGGTCATTGTAGAGAAGTCACACTGCAGGGCTGTGAATGACATCTTCTGACACTGCTAGAATTTTGTCGGAGGTAAAATTTGATCACAATGGTCATTAATCGGCTGTCGGTGAACATGTTAAGCTAAGCATCAAAGACTTCAGATTTTAGCCAAGGATCAGAGGTATCTTTTAGGATTTGCTAAATTTGTCTCAGACGGCAAAATCATGGGCAAAATTGTACAGTGTGCACCTTAAGTCATTCTATTAAGTAATATATTTATAAAGTAATTAATTATTCATATTTTACTTTAACAAAGATTTTGTGACTTTTCTAAAATCTTAACCTTTCTGTCTTGTTCAGTTTTCTCACTTGCTCTTGATGAGGTCAAGGCTTGTAAGCTTGGTGGAGAAAACTGGCCACAGATCAATGTGCAAAGTCAACTTTTTCCCAACATATTGGCAGTGAAGGAGAGAGAGATAATGAGAGAGAGAGAGAGAGAGAGAGAGAGAGAGAGAGAGAGAGAGAGAGAGAGAGAGAGAGAGATGAAGACTGAAATTGAGATCAGGTTATAGGAACAGGGGGTAATGGTGCGGTTGGCCCTCCTCACCCCTCCTTCTTTAAACCCGCTTCACATTCATCCTATCTTCTGTGAGAAAAAAAGAAAAGAAGAAAATGAAAGTGAAGTCTGAATAGATTAAAATCAATATGTCTACCTGCTTTTTATTTTTGTTCATTATTAATGTGGGGCTGAGATGCTTCTCCAGGGAGATTTGGGAGAAATGGGATTTACTTGGAGGGCCTCCTGTGTGCCATTTCTAAAGCTGGTTTGAGCAGCACAAATGAAATAAGCACTGAAGAAAAAAAAAAAAAAGGATGCAAAGAGATGAAGAATTGTGACATTCCAAGATCTCAACTTTTCTTAAAAAAAGGACATGATTGATTGACTAATTAATCATACAGGACATTCCAGAATAACTTCTGCCTTGTGGAAGAAAGTGACATCACTCAAATCAGAATAGTGTATCCAGACTGGAATGTTTACTCCTCGGAGAAGGATGGGATGAAGAACAAAGCTTTTATTTGGTGAAAACAATATTGCATCATACAGCACAGGGACACAGCAAAGTGTGTGTGTGTGTGTGTGTGTGTGTGTGTGTGTGTGTGTGTGTGTGTGTGTGTGTGTGTGTGTGTGTGTGTGTGTGTGTGTGTGTGTGTGTAGCACTTATAGACAGTAGCATTTGTCATTTGTTTTTAACCCAATATAGAATTAGAAAATAAAAAGAAATGAGTGTTTTAAGCAAGTCGTACAAACTAATCTGATATGAATAGGGGGCCGTAAAACAGACTGTAATATAAATCATGGTCACACTGCAGTCAATTATGGAAATGCAATCCACAATCATTGCAAAAAATCCCTTCTACAGAGTGACAACATGGGATATTGTGCAGTACAGTTAGCTGGACATCATCACAAAATAAACCCTGACAGAGTGATTAGGACATGCTGAAATAAAGATGCAGGAAATCAGTTACCTGGGACAGCAGTGATTTATACAGTTTAGTGGTCATTATACAAAAATATTTGTACAATATATAATATGTCTGATAAGGTTTAGGCAAAACTTTCAGCGCATATCGCAGTCATCAATATGTCGAATACAAAGGCTCGTCAAGACAGGTGTTTCCATGCAGAATAATGCAATTTAATATTTATACTTCCAATTAGCCAGCATGACATTGATGCAAGACCTGCTCTGCATAGCTGCTGAGCAGATTAGTAGATCTGCAACGGAGCTAATGTAGAATTATTCAGTCTGTAGAGGCGTTACACGCTCGTCAAGGCCAGTTATTAATCCACACGCTCTTTTATAGAGACCTCTTTTATAGAGCACAATGAAGTCCACGCAAGATCCAAGCAAAGTGACTGAGAGCCTGAAGAAAAACGGGCACGACTACAGAAGACTGAATTAGTCAGAGCGTGTTGCGCTAATCCGTACTGTATAAAATGGAGTCTGTCTTATCAAGATTGGAGATAGGCTCTTAGAGTAAAGTAAAATGAGTATCAGGCATGAGTAAGCCTGATCTAGCTGGAATAAGCCTGGATAAGACGAGATGAGATGGGCGTAAAGCATCAGAGTGGGCTGAAGGATCAGGGTTGAGACAGGGCAGCATGCATTATGGAAGAGAGAGATCCTTAAGCTCAGTGGATCAGGCCTGCCCTGACAGTGAAAACAGATTCATATACACACACACACACACACACACACACACACACACACACACACACACCTCAGACACTTAGACACTGTCTGAATATATGCTTAAATAGTCTGGCAGCGGGATCTCTCTCACACACACAAAGATAGGCAGAATCCTCAAACACTGACTATGACTGCATACATTTACAGTGAGGGTGGACTGGCATATATTCTGGTTGGAATATACAAAAAAAAAAAAAGGTGGGTTTGAAATAAGGTCTCTAAATGCACTACCTTATTCTGTTCTTTCTTTCTTTTCTTGTTTTTCCTTTTTACACTCGGTATACAAAACCATCATCATACAGTATACCTACTGATAAGAAAATTCACATATCTCTTTAATATCTCAGTTGTAAACAACTGAGAGCATAATGGTAATATGATTTTTATCCTTCATATTCCTTCGTATTACATGTTGGAGCCAAACTACACTTTACACAATCTATGTAACTTATTCAAAAACATAAATGCTAACATCTAACTAGTGTTTATTTTACGACAAAAAAAAAAGCCTGTAAAACAAGTGATGACTGTTAAATCAACCAAACATTTTCTATCAAGCAGTACACTTAAACACATCGTCCAAACAAATTTGATTTGCTAAAATTAATCAAACTTGGCAACGCTACAAAAACCAGTTCATCTTGGCGAATCATCAGCAACAACAAAAGGCACAACTAAAACGGTGTCTACTCTTTGAACCTATAGCTCAGGTTCGGAGACACTTGGCACTCCAGAGACAAGTCTCAGTTATATTTTTATGCCCTGGAACAGATGGAGGTGAAGACAAGAGGTCACATGACTATTGGTAGTGTGAGATGGCATCAGTTGACTTGGACACCAGTGGAAGTGGGAATTAATTTTCTTGGTTGCGGTCCATGTCGCCCCAACTTGCAAGGTCTCTGCAACCCATAAACGTGGAAGTGATTTTTGTCTCTGGTGAAGTCAGAGAGCTTCTGTACAGCATGAGACTGTTTCCTAGAAATTAATGTGTCTTTTGGGGGAGTTTTCACTTTGAACCTGACCATGCGGACACAATGCAGCTCAGGCTCATGGCTCAGAGACACAGACCAAACAGAATTTAGAGCTCATCAGATAATAAACAATACATCAAAGCATCATTGTTCTCTGACACTCTGCAACACACACACACACACACACACACACACACAAACTTGTGAAGTGTCACATCCAACTGTTTGATCCAAGGTATGAGAGCTCTTGTAGGATTATCTGAGTATGAGGTGTTGCAAATCGATCATTACCATCTCGTAATTACCAGTTGCGCCCACTCTGGGGCTCTTCACCCATCCATGAGCCCACATAAAGAGGCATCTCTTCCACCTCCACAACTATATACTGTATATAGAGTACACACACACACACACGCACACACACACTATTTTATCTAACAACATCCTTCTCTCCTCTTGGACTACTTCCATCCAACCCGAGACCTCTTCCTCTCTCTGCTGTTTTTTTATTTTTATTTTTTAAATCTGTTCAAGACTTTGCTGAATAAAAAAGATGTTAAAATATATTGCAATTAATTTCAAAATGAGTGTTAATTTGAATATTTTTTTTGGTTTGCCCTCTTCCTCTCTCTCTCAGTCAAATTAGGGAGTCCTAGAGATCTCCAGTAAAAACAGATTATCCAACCTAGTGGTTCTCAAGGGGGGGGGGGCGTTCAAATAACAATGAGGGGCGTTGGAAGCAAGATTTTTGAAAGGGGGGTTTTCTTTTAAATATTTGCCTACAACATTCTAAAATCTGCCAGTTTAATGCGACATGTAAGCTATGTATCGTTTCTTTTGCAACGACTATTTTATAACGAACAGCAGAAGAGCTAAGGGGCGTTGTTAGGCACGTCGCGGAGCGGAGTTTTAGCTGTTCTAAAACGGTTAATCCATAAAAATATTAATTGTAATATTTATTTTATAAACACCAGCAACAAATAATATAACGTTATAATGTGTTATAAGTTATAACACATTTATTCCTCCGCCAAACAATGTATTTCCAAAGAGGTTGCTAAGCAACACATGCAGCAACAAAGAATCACAAACGGCAGTTCGGCAGTTGCGCAGTAATTGACCTTTCTCACAACTTCCGTATTTGTGACCGGAAATACGCAATCGTCGTGGTAATCTACTTCCTCCGCAGTCAAGGCAACATAAACAAATGGCGCAAGCAACTAGCAAGAGCTATTGACACGCTAATGATGTGTCATTTTAGTTAACAGTTCAGTAACAGTTAGCCTCGCTCTCTACTTACCTTGATGTTTATGGACAAATTCCGTGTGGAAATTTTTTTACCCTTTATTTCGTTTTTTCTTTTTGGTGACGGAGTTTTCCTCTACGAGTCGTCACATCTGCAAATGTAATATTTGGCAAATCCGTTAATGAAGTTGTGTAGACTCTTTGATCCATTTTAAACTTGCCCGCGTTTATGTTTTTCTGGTGTGTTGACGCTTGACAGGAACTCCGCTTCCACAACGATTACGTATTTCCGGTTATTGTGAGAAAGGTCTATACTGGAATAATGGAATGCGGTCACAGGTGTATGTTTGTTGATTACAAGCCATGTTACAATGGCTTCTAACGCGGCTCAACCAATCAGAATCAAGGACTGGAACTATCCGTTTTATGGCAAGATTTTCGAATGGATAAAGAAAAAAAAAACAGCCAAAATGTTTTTTAAATGCTGGATTTATTAAATTATGTTTCAAACGTGAATAAACAGTCTCATATGTCTATTTATTTTTTAATATAGGCCTACTATTTATTAATTTATTGTTCTATTTTATTTAACATTTTTTACATTTAACATGAATAATCAAACATTTTACATAAACCAAGAATTGCAGAACAATTTGAAATGTCTACTCAGGAGTGCTGACTCGAACCAGTCAGGAACCGTTCATATATTGAGTTTTATGCGCGTCCAAATTCGTTATTTCGAATTCGTTAAATTCGTTGTTTCAAATGTAGGCGCGTGGCAAGCGCGCTCATAATAGAATAGAAGCGAAGCGGTCAGTTGAAAACATCTCAACTTTCAAGAATGTCGCAAGCGCACAGCAGGTCATGTGACAAAAAAACAACCGATCAGCTTTGGCCTTTCCGTAACACCATCGAAAGCTCGGCCGAACAGCTGATCATAGCTGTACAGGGCGGGTTTTTATTTCTCATCTCCATAAATATATCTAGTAGTAAAGCTAATGCAAGGGCTAGAAATCAATTAATCCTTTGCTGATACTTCCTCGTCATCATGTCATGGAGAGGCAGTTCATGTTTGCTTAGCAATGACAGACAGTATACACTTATTATAGGTGTACCTTAGTGATTCAGGATAGGACAGAAACACAGTTTGGAAAATGGATTCATGATGTACTCACTCATTACATACATGTTGTACATTTTAATATAAAAAGTTACAGATTTAATAATAATAGTAATAATAATAATAATGATAATAATGGATAGGGGGCGCTGGCCCCAAAAAGGTTGAGAACCACTGATCTAACCCTAACAGCCATAAAGGGTTCAAATCATTCCCACAAAATATATAAAGCAATATAGTAAACCATGAGGACAGGTCAGATCGCAGAGATTGATTGAAGTGAGTCTAATGTGGCCTGGACATTTGTGTGAGGTGTCAATGACGCTTTGCCATGGGTGAATGTTGATTCAAGTCCTAATGATGTTTCCCTTTTAGTGGTTCTTTGTTTTCTCCTTTCAATTCAGTCATTCAAATCATGCTATACTGCAAGGCAAGCACTGCATTCAAATTCCTGCACTGATATTTCTCAAACATTCTATTATTATTCATCTTCTCGACAGTTTCAAAACAAATCAACATACATTCAATAATTTGACCCCATTCAAACTTTGTTTAGCAGATTTCAGCCTTAGGTGCGCAGCATTTTGGCTTTTTATAAAAAAAAAAAAAAAAAAAAAAAAAAAAAAAAACCTTTTTGCAAAAACAAAGTCTAAACCCTAAGCATAAGTAAACTTCAGTACTGTTCTTTTGCTTCCGTGCAAATGCCGCTATTTCCTTTGGGAAATGCAAATCTAGTTTCTATTCAAATTCCTGTCTGTGTAACCTCCTCTCTCTTTAAATGTCATCATCTCTTTTATACTTCCACTAACTGGCTCACTCTTGCTCCTGTTTTCTTTCCTCCAGCTGGCTCTAGGACAGGAAGATACCCACTCGTCATCTTCTTCCTTCCCCTCATCTACGTCAAAGTCCTCCTCCCCAGCAGACTCCTCCAAAACTCTTGGGGTTCTGGGATCTCAGGGTTCGATTTCACCCCTGAGCCGCTGGGTGATGCACAGCCGTGGCCGAGCCGCCAACACTTCCACAATGGAGCTGCCCTATCGTTCTCCGGTGCCCTTTTCCAAACAGGAATTTTGGGAAATGCTGGGTAGCGACCTCCTCAAAACAGACACGGACGAGTCGGGGAATTCCCGTGTGAAGCGCCGCCCCCCGATCGTCAAAACAGGCAAATTTAAGAAGATGTTCGGCTGGGGCGACTTCTACTCTAACATCAAGACAGTGCGCCTCAACCTGCTCATCACGGGTAAGATCGTGGATCATGGGAACGGCACCTTCAGCGTCTACTTCCGTCACAATTCCACCGGCCAGGGGAACATCTCAGTCAGCCTGGTACCTCCGGTGAAGGCCGTGGAGTTCGACTTGGAGCGGCAGAGCGTGGTCTACCCTAAAGACTCAAAGATCTTCAACTGCCGCATAGACTATGAGAAGGTGGACCGGAGCAAACGCACCTCGCTCTGCAACTACGACCCCTCCAAGACCTGCTTCCAGGAGCAGACACAAAGTCATGTGTCCTGGATCTGCTCCAAACCCTTTAAGGTCATTTGTATCTACATTTCATTCTACAGCACAGACTACCGACTGGTGCAGAAGGTCTGTCCAGACTATAACTACCACAATGAGATGCCCTACCTACCTTCAGGGTAGAGCTGTGGGGAGCAGTTGACTAGAGGGACGAGGAAGGCTGGATGGGCGAAGGTGTTAGCATATGAGGGATCGGTTCTATTACGGATACGAAGATGAATGCGAAATGCTAATTTGGGACAGGGGTTTTAAAGGACACAGAGGTCTTCAGCTAAAGACTCTTCCGAAACTTATCATTGAGCTGTTATGGACATCCTCTCATGACCTGAACATCACAGGTAGTTCAAAAGGTGAATGTACAGTATTTAATGTGCTGCAGTTGATGTCTTGAAGAACCTCTAAGGCAACCTGGCAAATATGACCTGCAAAAAACACATATATGCAAAACCAAACGGTCAGGCCCAGATGCTCAGTGTGGGAGGGTCCGCTGCATCAGTCCGAGTCCCTGATTGGCTGCGCTAATCAGTGCCCAGGTCCTATAAGGTCCTCTAATTATTACCCAGGAACAAGAAATCATACTGGTCACCACATATGCAGAAGTGGAAGAGTTCTTTGTTTTGTTTTTTCAACTATGGTTCTTTAACATCCATGGACCCATTGCACAAAAGGTTGTTTAAAATGGAAAGATGTTCTTCACACTAAGAAAAAAAAATATTTGAAGAACTGTTCATTGAATGGTTCTTTAGGGAACCAAAAATGGTGACATTTTTGTAAACCCCCATTTAGAATCTTTGTTTTTTTAAGAGTGTAGGTTATTTTTCCCCAAAAAATAATCACATTAGCTCACACAAGACATTAACACACAACATTCATCAATGACACACCTCAAATTTTCCACCTCTGCACATAAAAAACGTAAAGAATGACACCGAAAGTAGACTTTAAAAAAAGTTAGTGCTGTAGGTGCATAATGAAGTGTAGCAAGTGTATGAGCAAAATGATAAAAAACTCCCCCTTAATATCAATAAAAAGAACAAAAGCAGGACAGAAAGCTCTTTAATTAAAAATACAGCACTGAAAAAGAGATGTTGAATCTGCATTGAGCCCAATCTCTCTATTGTTCTGACTGTTACGGAAGAGCAGAAAAGAGGTTTTGTTTGGTCAGGATTCCTGACTTTGTGCTGTGATAACTGTTCTGCTGAACGCACGATTGCTTCATCCTTGTCTGAACATTCCCGTACAGTCAGCTGGTTTATCGTTGAGAAGAAATAAAAACAAGTTAATTTTGCATAATTTAATCACACTGATAAATGGGAGAGCTTGCAGTACATTTTATACCTGGCCAAGGTCTTTTCTGGATGAAAAATGTTCACATTACATGAACAGAATTCAAGCTGACCTCCAATAAACACCCTGTTTATCGATGAATTATTGTGAAGGAAAATCATTGATATAAAATTCAGGTGGATTTAGGCCAACAGGTGAACTGAAATCATCAGGGGGAGAAATGAAGGAAGAGGAAAGACAGAGAGGAAGGATGGGAGGTAAAAACAGCAGTGGGTGTTGTGACGTATGCAGTGACGAGCAGATGTACATGACAGAGTGAAGAGGAGAAAAAGAGGATATGAAAGGTTACGCACAACATGAGCAAACTAACAGGAGATGGACCGGGAACAAACAGATGAGGAAGGGACAGAATGAATATAGAGGAGGGGAAGAGGAGAGAATCATGAAAAAAGACTGAAAAACAAACTCAGGATGCTAAATAGAGTAACATAAAAGCACAATATGGAACATCAAAGTGTCGTCTCACCGAGAGAGTTGGGGGGGGGGGGCTTTTTATGAGCCCACGAAGGAAAAAAAAAACTCTTTGCCTGAAGTTAAATTCAGTATGGTGAATATATCCCTGTGGGTTTCCATGAAATTTAGAGAGTTACAAAGGAGGAAATATCCTGCTGGATAGATCAGTTTAACCATGTTCTTAAAAGAGATACTACTTATCTCCCTCTGTTCAGAAATTTATTGTTTTACAAAGATTATTAGGGGTCCGAAATTACCTGACAATATCACCAGCAGGTTATCGCAAAACTTGTTATCGTAATACTATACATGAAAACACACATGAAGTTGAACAAAAACTTAAAGACATCAAAGATAAGATTATGATGCTCGTTATAAGACATTAAACTTAGTAGATGGTTTGATTATACATCACTTACATCTGATTATCATTCTTACAACCTGACTTAAACCATGCTGCAATTCCTTCTCAGTGTTTTTTGGACCCTGTAATTGCTAAAGCAGGTAGAAGAAGATTCACCTGTGTCTCCTCTAACAGGCCTGTGTCTGATCTGTGTAACTGAACATTTGATCCAGACTGTGAGGCTTTGATCTGTCTCTGTTGCCTAAATATGCTACCATGTCGAAATGTTTGGCCAGTCTGGTCATATGAAATTTGCCTCAGTCTAATTCTCAGAACAGACACATGTGAAAATAAAACACCTCTGTGCCCAGTGCAGCATGTCTCGCCTGCCCTGCTGGTGAACTGAGCGCTGGGGCTCTCGCTTCTCCCTCAGGCGCTGGTCTGGACTGAGCTTCCTAATCTCCTGCAGCTTAACTACACTACCGCTTGCACAGAAGTGCGTGCGCACACACACACACACACACACACACACACACACACACACACACACACACACACACAGAGAGAGAGAGATGCTCACGTAATGGTGTAATCGCTCACTTGCAGGAATCTCTTTTTTTTTCATTAGTTCTTTTTTTGCTCGTTCTTTTTCAATCGTTCAACTTCATTGTTTGTTTCATTCATTTTTGTTGCTTTCAGTCTTACTCTTTTGTGTGTTCTTTCATGTTTCTTTTTCATTCGTTCTTTTTGTTCTCTTTCAGTCGTTCGACTTCATTCCGTTTGTTTCATTCATTGTTTCTCACTCATTAGTCCATCCTTTTCAGTCATTCTTTTCCTTTTGTTTGCTCTGATATTTTTCACATTCATTTGTTCTTTCGTTCAATCTTTTGTTACAGTACTTTTCTTTGTTTGGTCACTTTCATTTTGTTTTCATCCATTCTTTTTTCTCACTTCTTTCACTTTCTTCTTTTTTTTTCTCTTGCTCTCTTTTTTGTTGGTTCCCTTCATTTGTTTGCTTCCTTCCTTCCTTTCTTCCTTCCATCCATTTTTCACTTTCTTACATTCCTTCTTTCTTCCTTCTCTATTTTCCTACTCTTTCTCTTTCAGTCAAGAAACATCTTCAGCAAACCCCTAGTGGTTCCCTTCACTCTTCTCATGGTCACAGGATACTTTAGATCCCTACTTATACGACACTCACAGTTAACAACAGAACATTAAGTGTTCCCCTGGTGCTCTCGTACGAGAGTTCGCTGACTATTGTGTGTCTATATTAAACCGCTGAACATGAGCACAACAGTGCTGCACAAAATCATACCGTTTAGAAATCAATTTTAATTAGCTTCAACTTGCTTTCAGGTAATAGTCCCACTTTGAATGCTACTTTCCCACAAAGCTTCCTGGAAATCTGTTACCCATACATAACGCAGCCCCCTACATATACCATTATATCCAAGGGAAATGCCACCAAAACAACCCAGAATCTCCCTCTGACTGCAGAAGAGGGATAAGAAGACTACACTGTCACGCACTGCTGGGCGTTGCCAAGGCAAGGATAAAAGTTGAAGTGGAGGAACTCTTCAGTTGTCATAGCGACGGGCTCCTTGGCTGGCCTGTCGGGCTTGGACGGAGCATCGGACACCTGGTCAATCCGTAGAACCAGAACTGAGCTAGCAGCCTCTGTAAGCAAGAAATTGTATGATGAAATGTGGTACAAAATGTACTGAACAGACATATACTGCATATATATATATATATATATATATAGAAATAAATGAATATTTATAAATATATATATGAGAATTATATAGGAATTCCGATATATACAATAATCCAACTCCCGGGGACTGGATGAAGCTACATGTCAGACAGTGGACTTTTCTCTGGTTCATTTGAGGTTTGCTGTTTATTTCTCTATTTTTACATTGTTTATTTAAAGTGTGTGTCATATAGTATATGGATGACAATGGTGGCATTTATTGTGGTTTTCTGACATCTGAAAAAAAAAAAAAACTGAATAAATTAGAAGGAAAGCACTGAGTTCAGAGGGCTAAAGTGACTGTCGTCTCAGGTCTCATCTTGTTTTGACTGCTGATTGACAGAGGGGATGACATGAGTACGACATGAAAGTCTGTGTTATCACTCTATTTGCATACTTGTTTTCAGTGCCCATGGCAAGAAGCAGGGGGAAAACAGGAGGCAATATTCCACAGGGACACGGAGAAAGAGATGGAATGAGAGAAAGAGAAAGAGGTGACAGAATTACTGAAACGGTGTAACAATACAATAAAGTGCACTTAAATAGTGTCACGTGAACTCAAAATGTCTTCTCGGTTTCGTTCATTCCTTTCTCTCTGAAAATGAAGACATAATTGGCATTAAATCTGTCCAGAATCACAATTAAACCTGACATTCCATAACATGAAAATGAGCTTGAATTATGTCGTCATTAAGCAGATTGATCACAATGTCGTATCTGACAGCAATTTCCGTTCACCCTTTTGTTCTCTTTGTCTTTATATCACGTTATTTCACGTCCCTAACCACCCTGCGCTCTCTTCACTTTTCTCTCCTTCCTCTCATCTCCCAATCCGGCCTCTTGCACATCCTGCCTGAGGATAACCTTGGAGAGAGTGATGAAATCGCTCTAATTTGGGCTGTGAGCTCCCGCTCAACCCAACGTTAATAACATAATTCAAAACAAACCAGCGGTGGCGCCCAACAACACATCAGACAGCAAGGGAGAACATAACAGAGAGAAAAGCATAAGAAAATGACAAAAAGAGTGAAAGATAAGAGGGCATATAAATACGTAAAAGTGGGCAGGAGTACAAGGGCAATAAAAAAATGTAATAAAAAAAAAGCTATTGAACATAGTTTAAATATTTCTGAAAATTTACGCAATGAAAAAAAATGACAACATCAGACCACTAGCTTTGGTTATTGCCTTTTGCATAAGCCTGAAGGATCATGTCATGGCCTACGGTCACAGTTAAATGTTGGCCTGTAGTATTAAATGAATATGCATCTGATGATGAGAGCAAATGTATGCATTAGGCTATTATTTGTTTCTGTTTCTTCTTATTGTTATTTTGTGACCTCCACATAAGTTGTTTTCTCCAGATCTCAGCAAAATGTTCTTGTGAATTCAACCTAAAGTTGCTATTCTTCACGATCTTGTTGTATCTTGTTGTGGAGCAGGTCACAAAAGGCATTTCTTAGTGCAATATAAAAGCTGCTCCGTGTCTGTCAGTGATAAACCAGTTCACATTTGGTGTCTGACACTTGAGCAGGAGACTTTATTATAATAAACACTATAGTGAATATGTGGTCAGTTTTACTGCTAGTCAACTCAAGAGACTGCATGGGTTTGTGACCATCCAGACAAATTGGCAGAAAATCATGAAAAATCACCAGTAAACAACTTTTGTTATACTGTGATCACAAGAAAAGAAAAAAAGAATAATGCATGGCCTCTTAGGGCTTCCGTATAATGTATATACACATATTTTGATGCAACATATAAATCACAAATATGTCATCACACAATTAATATACTTGAGCAAACCAGATAAGTTTTATAGTAAAAAAAAAAATAATAATAAAAAAAAGCACTGGAGTAATGTACCAGGCCTTATATGATTTTGAAGTTCATCTGGAAACATTACAAATTCTGATATTTAAATAAGTAATACCACAAACTATAAACTATAAAATCTGTCCGTTCAGCATGAAGCCAAACTGAATAATTAGTACAGGTTATGATGCACACATTTGCTGGCTGGGACTATGGGTTGAGAACACCATACAGAGGATGGACGGTATGTCCACTGCCTAAAGGTCAAAAGCTCTATTGGCAGCATTTGTGGCATAATTCAGTATACAACAGAAAAAAAAAATGCTTGTTCCTGGTTATTCATTAAATAAATAAATATGTTTAATATGACAATAGAGAGAAAGTAAACTGCATAATAAATAAATTAGAAATAAATCAGTTGCAAAATAAAAAGATGCAAACTAATTAAACATAAAAACTCAATAAAAGAGGTGCATAAAAATGACAAAAAGCTAAACAAATAAATAAATAAATAAATCACAATTAAAGTAAGTCACTTGGATGTACATTAAAATACACCGTTTGAAAAGTATAATCACAAGATTAATATTATGCATGTTGGCAGGAGTCGCTTTCTCACCTTGAATGTGTGAAGCTTCACTTTGCATTTGGTAACAAATAACCAAAATTTTCATCCACCAAGATAATTGAAAAGTGCTGCCAAATGAAAAAGTTTGACTTAAATAAATAATAAATTCAAATAATAAAAAGCTTTTAATGAATAATTCATTGATGCTGCTTGTACAAATATACAGTACAAGCTTCACATTTCTGCTTTCAAATCTTAAGAATCTTATGGTTTGGATGGATGTGTCAATAATCTGGGAGATTATTTCCTGTGGTAATGCACATTATTCCACAAATGCCATCTTGTTTATGAACTGTGATATGGTGGAATAGATCTCCAAATCTGGGAATACCAGGGGGCCATGAGAACGCAGAATCCAGCAGTGTTGGGCTGAGTGCTATTTTCCTTTGCCATGAGCTGTTGGCCTGATTTTCATAACGAATCATCAATATTGATGTGCTCTCTCTAGTTAAAGATCCAACCTGAAGAATCCACAAAAAGCTTCTCGAATACTCAACGAAAAAAAGGCATCAAACGAAAAGCAGTCCAATGCAGGAGAAAAGAAAGACGGGGAGAGCGAGCAAGAAAGAGGATGAGTAGGACGACGAAGACCTCCATGTCTATGAAATCCAATTAGGAGAGCAGTTACCTGGAAACCAAAAGAGTCCAGAGGCTAGTCATTAGCATAGCACTGCTCATCAAATTCAAATATGTGAATTTATTTTTTCTGTCTTGTTCTCTCTGTAACAATATTTTGCCTCAGAACTGTCAGCAGACACGGAAATCTTGCACACAAACACATTGGAAGTGTTTCCATGTATAGGCATTTTAATAGCATTTCCAGACCGCCACGACGCCCAACGACAGAGATTAGCACAGCCGGGGCTCACAAAGATAAAGTCACAAGCACACAATCCAACAGCTACTCAAAACCCTTCCTCAAGACTCAATATTTACTCAAACACATACTGGAAGATGGAGAGAGAGAGAGAGAGAGAGAGAGAGAGAGAGAGAGACCAAAGGCTGTGTTTTAGCTGGCCAGAAAGTGAAATGGAAGGAGAGGAAAATCAAATACCTGATTGAAAAATATGAGAGAGTGTGAGACAGAGATGTGGAGTTAAAAATAATAATAAGGCTGATAGGAATAAAAGAAGAAAACCAGCCCCAGGGGCCAGAATAAGATGACATGAATAAACTAATCATTCTAATTAAATTAGAATAATCTCCCACAGACCTTGCCAATTATATTAATGGCCGGATTATAGAGTGTGAGTACAATATACCATTGCTCTGAAAACTCAATCTCACAATGGTTGTAATAAGATGAATCAAATTGTAATGATGAAGATTTTAATTTTGTTGTCAAAAGATTTTCTTTTTACAGTTTGGAATAGCAACATCTTTTGATGAAATAAAATAAGTTTCTGACAACAGTTTCATTAATAATTTCTGTTTTAAAATATTTTTTAGAGAATTTTGAGGAAATAATGTGTAGAATAATAATCTCATTAGACTTATGTATTTATTACCATTATATTGGCTATACGACCTAGGTTTATATATTGCATTAGACTTGAAAAAAAGAAAAGAAAAAAAAAACTATTGACCATCAAACGTAGATTAAGATTTGAGAGATGCCGGACTGACTCCTCGAAGGTTTCATTCTCTTTTTTTTTCTTACAACAAATGTGTGTTTGTCCCCACAGTGTTACACTACCTTTCACCTTGAATCAATGACTTGGTCTGTTTTTAATGATCTGGCTTGACAAAATCTCCTCCAGAGACTACAGAGGAAGCCAACCAAACACATAACAAAGCCTTGAACAATTCCTGTATCCAACTCAGAAACTTTAATAATAATAATAATAATATCATTTTCTGGGTACTCAAGGCGCTTTACATGGAAGGGGGAATCTCCTCAACCAATAAAACAATTAAGGGCTCGCTTGTTTTGGTCTACATCCAGATGCTAAAAAGAAAGATGTAAACTGATACTTAAAAAAACAATGAGCAATGAGAGGCAATTACAGTGATTTTTCAACAGGTAATGGGTGTTTCTTGGGCATGATTCACATTGGAGTGCCTAAAACCCCTTTAGTGGTAAAATTGTTGTAACTCACAAAATCTCATGGCATATTTATTATAGAACCCCAGCAGCACATTTTCCCCACTAAGTAATATAGTTCATTAGCATAACTGTAGGCTCTTTATGGCTGCAGAGCAGAGTAACAACTTTCTAATTTCATTTAGAATGTGTGATCACAGGTAATGTTAATTTAGTTCATACAATTTCCACTTTGAAATGTGATTCCTGATGCAGAATTCCCTATTTTAAAGCAATCCACCTTTATACGCACCTAGCTTTACAATTCTTTTAGACAGAACCTATGATAGCGCTGCAATCTCATAACACACACCTGCATGCCTCCAGACATACAAAGCTAAAAGAGGCATCACGAGTCGATCATTGTGACAGCAGTAGCGATCTCTCTCTCTCTCTCTCTCTCTCTCTCTCTCTCTCTCTCTCTCTCTCTCTCTCTCTCTCTCTCTCTCTCTCTCTCTCTCTCTCTCTCTCTCTCTCTCTCTCTCTCTCTCTCTCTCTCTCTCTCTCTCTCTCTCTCTCTCTCTCTCTCTCTCTCTCTGTGGGGCAGCTGTAAAGGACATCTCCACTTCAGAGTGAGGTGCCGTGAATCAGAGGAAGTGATTTAAATTCACTGACGGGACTTTAAATACCAGCCAGGGATCATAGCGGTGCCCTTTGGCAAAGTAATTATTCACTCGACTAAAAGAAGCCTAGGTGTGTGTGTGTGTGTGTGTGTGTGTGTGTGTGTGTGTGTGTGTGTGTGTGTGTGTGTGTGTGTGTGTGTGTGTGTGTGTGTGTGTGTGTGTGTGTGTGTGTGTGTGTGTGTGTGTGTGTGTGTGTGTGTGTGTGTTTGTGCGTGTGTGTGTGTGTGTGTGTGTGTGTGTGTGTGTGTGTGTGTGTGTGTGTGTGTGTGTGTGTGTGTGTGCAAAGAGAGATACAAGGAATTTTCAATGAACAATCAATGAATGTTTGTAAGTAAGTGAATCACTCTGTAGTGTGTGTGGAGCCTCAGTATGTTGTACAGGCTTCCCTAGACCAAAGAATGGCAGGAAGAGAAAAAACTGCACTATTGTTCAAAAGTGTGTGGTTGGTAAGACTTTTATAATGTTTTTAAAATAAGTCTCATATGCACACTAAGGATCAAAAATACACTAACATAGTAATATTGTAAAACATGAGTACAATTTTAAATAACTGTTTAAACATGATCACATGATCCTCCAGAAATCATTCTAATTTGCTGATACATAGTTGAGCTGCTTGATATTGTGAAATATCAAATATACATTTTTCCAGGATTCTTTGATGAATAGGAAGTTTAAAAGATCAGTTTTATGAATACTTGATGAATAAAAGAAAGAAAGAAAGAAAGAAAGAAAGAAAGAAAGAAAGAAAGAAAGAAAGAAAGAAAGAAAGAAAGAAAGAAAGAAAGAAAGAAAGAAAGAAAGAAAGAAAGAAAGAAAGAAAGAAAGAAAGAAAAAACAACATAGAGACTGAATAACTGTATTTCAGACAACAAAGAAAATGCCAGAAAGAACGAACAAACAAATGGATGAAATGAAGGAAAGGAAATAATTACTAAGAGGAAAGAGGCAGAAAACAGAGAAAGTCAGACAATGTCTGCCTCCTCATCCCTCTATATACGATATATGATCATCTTTTTATCATCAATCCATCCATATCTCCGTCGAGTAAGTTCAGTGTCTCTTTGAATAAACATCTGTAGAAAGACTACACATTCACAGTGACACTTCTTTCTTTCTCTCATCCGCTTCTATCTGTCATCCACATTCTGTTTCTTTTGTGTTATTTTCCCCCACCCTCCTCAGGACACCCTATTTTTATTTACCTCTCTTTTGTTCCTTTCTCTCTCTCTCTATCTCTCTTTTATGAAATAAAGCGGCATAATTTGGGTAATAGTCAGAAACAGTGACAGCCCCACTGCATGATGGGAAGTGACATTTATTGGGAAGCCGTCCTTCAGAGAGACATGTGACAGTTCCTCAGGCCACCACTTCCTCCACTCATGTCTCTCTCACTCCACGCTGTCTTTCGCTACTGTGTGTGTGTGTACTGATGGATAGGACTGCTACTGATTTGAACACACTGACTGTGTATGTACAGTAAAGTCAGAGATAAGATACATATATATAGTATAAATACACTTTCATTCAAAAGTTCAAAAACCACAACAAATGCCTTGTGTTTGCGCACACTTAGCGAATAAAGCTCATTCTGATTCTGATTATTACTCCAATAAGTACACAGTATGAATATGTGAAACAGGACTGTAAAATAAAGTGGTACCAATATATAAATAATTCACAAACATGTTACATTTCAAAAGATGTCAATACATACAATGCTGACTACGCAAACTAATGAGATGGATAGACAGGCACTGTTCCTAAAGTCAGTAAGCTGCCTTGCTGCCTACACAGGCGGCACCCTAACCTCATAAGTGTCTGATCTGGAACACACTGCATACGCAGCAACTCAGCACAAACAGCATGCCACACACCGGAGACTCGACTCATAATTGATTTTAAGAGAGTTTGACATTAGCATGTTGCTAAGCTATCGGCAAAATACTCTAATGAGCATAAAATATATCACACACATATTGGGTAAAATAATCCATTTTTAATTACACTGAACTGTTTGTTCTTCAATAGTTTTAAGTATTGAATGAAATGCAAGTTAATTTATAATCGACATTTCTCTTGCCTCATCTGTCATTTGGACTTATTTTTTCACTGAGCTTGTCACAGTGCATAATGGCATTTCTTTCTCTACAAAGGATGCATGCAATGCTGACTTAGATTTTGGCTAATATTAAGTGTCTTAGAAAGCAGGATAATTAAGTTGCTTACCTTGTTGCCGTCGCATCTGGATCATGCCCGTGATAAATGCTGCCTCTGTAGTTTAGGAACAGACAATAGAAAGGAATGGATAAGGAAATGAAAAAGTGTATTTTTGTGCTTTTTATGACTTAAGCAAACTTTCCGCGTTTATTTTATTACTTACGCACACAGTAGGGCCCTCAATTATTTCCCTCATAGCTGCTTCAAAATGCAGACTCAGCTTTCACTCTGTCTTTCTCTACCCTCCTCCTCCTCATCCTTCTACATCCCTCAATCAATCTTCATTTTCTCTCACTCTGCACATTCCGTCCTCCCTCACCATTTTTCCTACTCTTTAATGGGCGACCATCAAAATCCCTCAAGTAAAACACTCCTCGTCTTATCTCTCCAGTCTTTCCCCATTAATTCCCTCTGTTGGTCCTCCTTCCTAATAAACAAGATTTCATATGATACCGTGGAATGCAGGACCGGTTCCATCTTAATAAACACAAGCTGTGCAAGAATGATATGAAGGTGCATACAAAAATATGTAAAGTTATGACAAGCACCTTTGTAGCGTCTAATGAAGCCGTTAGAAACCAACATGTTTGACCGCACAGATTTTGTTCGACCACCTGTGACAGGCACAGAAAACTGCAGCACATGCTGAGCTGTGTGATGTCAGTGTGTATCAGGATGTCTTGACAATCTCTCAAAGTGACATGACTCATTTCGAGAATAAGGTGAGTTGTCATAGGCTTCATGTGAAGGTGTGAAATCACATGGATGAGGAAAGATGCGTGTGAATGAGAGAAACAGAGAACATTTAGGACAGAATCAAAGAGCACATTAAAAGTGTTTTCACACCCACTTCCTTTCAGGGGTTTGAGAGCACTTGCAAAAAAATAGGTTTAAAGTGTTAATGCTTCAAATTAACTCAGGTAATGTTGACACTCCGTTGAAGCAGAGAAGGAGACAATATGCTTATTGGGGTTTTAGGTAGATGGTATATAGCATTATAATAACACATTTAATATAAAAAGTCAAACAAGCAATAGAAACTTTGGTCTAATGAAAAATGGTGAAGAACAAAAGGCTATTAATGCATTCATAATTACTTTTTCACTTTTCATTATCTCTAGTTTTGGTCACTAAACCATAGAATTTAGTGAGAATAATGATAAAACATGTTAAAATGTCACAAACCTGCTTCATTCCTCCATTCCTCCACCCTCAATGCACACAATCCCATGAGTCACAGCTCTGTATTCAAAACACAAACAAAGATAATACAAAACGGAAAACAAGGAATGGGAACATGGCATAATCAGATATGGTATAAAAATGCAATATTTTAACAAACATGCAAAGACAACGACCATCAACAGACAACTGAAACACTGGGGTACACTGTATATACGTGACAAGATGACACGGGCTAACAAGGGACATGTGCGGGTAATTAATCACTATAGCAACAAACAAGGGTAACTATGGAAACAAACAAAGGAGCTAACACATGAAGTGAACCACAGGAACAATGGGAACAGGGAATCAAAATAAGACAGAAATGTAACACTAGTGATACTCTAATGACAGTTATTTGGCATATAGCTGCAAATTATTGAGAGTTGTTGATAGTTGCAAAGTTACATAGTAGAATGTCTAAAGTGGACTATCAAAGTAAAGAGTAACCGATTTAAAAATAAAACGAACTGAAGGTAACTAAAGATGTTAGAGAGAAATGCAACAAGGACAAAAGAACAGAGTAGAGAGGAAGAAGATGGATAAGAGAAAGAGGTGAAGAAGGGTTGAGTGTAATTATATTCACAGTGTTATGAAGCATATACCCATTTAGACTTCACTCATACACACACACACACACACACACACACACACACACACACACAGCAGAGCTCATGCATTGTAAATCCTTTATACACTCACAGACTGGTGATCTGAAACAGAAACACTACGGTTTGAAGGATTAATAGCGAGATCACTGATTCACATCAAATAATGCACTCCTCCGCATTCACATGCACATATACGTACACACACAGATTTTGACAGCACACAGCTTCCATATATTTTGCATTACTCTGTCACTTTTGCACACAAATTGTAACATTTCTTTGATATAAGTTTTGAAAGTTTAAAATCTGAGATAAAAATAAACTAGTATGCTTTGATATAAATTAATGTTTATGAATTAATATTACTAATTAATTCATTAATATTATAATAACCTTTATTAATATTGATATAACATGTATATGTATGTAATGTGTAATATTATTTAATTAAATATGTTTATTATTTTCTTCACTATGTCAATGTGTAGGCCTAACGGTTGATCTTGTAGAGAATGCGCACGATGAAGGATTGGAAATCAGAGTAGTCTTTAATAAAGCTAAACAGAACACTAAACTATAGAACAACCACTTCAATATAAGCAATACTGGACAAAGAAACTGAGGAAACACAGGGCTTAATAGACAGGGGAAAGTTAACATAACTTAAAAAAAAAAAACCTTGCAAACTCAATGAATAAACATGGAAACAAACTAGCAAAGGAAACAGGAACATAAAGAACATAAAAAAAAAAAAAAAAACAGAACTACATGTGACACTATGTCATTTACTCTGTCTCCATCTGCCCATTTTCAACAGTCCAGTCATCTAGTCAAAGTCAATTTGTGTTCTTAAGCGATATTGCGTCTTTGTGTTCTCGTACTACATCCTCATCAACCGTCAAAGTTCAATTCCAATACTCAAGAACGCAAGTACAGAGGAAGCATGAAAGCACCCAGACGTGTTTTTGAAACCGAGGATGCAGCGAGTGCAGACTTGAGATAATAGAACTGTTAGAAATTCCAGAAGACGCTGCGGGCCGACAACGTCCGGAAGCCTGTGAGCTTTAGACTTCTCACTCTCATTTAAAGGTGTTCTAAGCAATGTTGGGTTACGTCACTTCTTGTTGACGTTTAAAGTATTGTCAAACAAAACGGAGGCTAGCTTGACCCTCCTATAGAAACAAACAGGCAAGGGGCGGAGGAAGACAGAACTGAACTAATTACCAGATTAACTAAACAGACCAGAGCAGAAATCAAAACAAACTGACATTGTGACAAACAAAGCATAAGTAACATTAAACTTACACACTAATTTTCAAAACGCGGTAAATTAGAATGATATGAAATGCTATGAAAATAATGTTTATAATAACATGAAATAAATGTTTTACTAGGTTGTGACATTTGTTTTTGATGTTATGTTTATTGTGCATTGGCCACTACTTATATGCTGGGATGGTCAGTTGAGCAACAAGACTGCAGCACATCTCAATTCTGTGTCCTTGCATCCTTCCAAGTTCATTCTTTCATGGTAGCCTGGCAAGACCAGTCTCCACAAGAACACAAGTCCATTCTTTGCATTTTTGGAATAGAGAAACAGCCTACATTTCCCAGCATCCCTCCTGTTCATCACCTACACTCACTCGGCCGTCACCCACACCTGTTTCCTATCAGCACTCCAAGCTGCACCAGGATAAGAGCGCACACTTTACTGTTACTCTTTATCTGATCTCAACTGCGGATAAAAGACTACTTACCCACTCTGTTTATCTCCTTTGATACTCAGAGGGTCTCCTATAGTGAATGACTAGCGATCTCCCTGTGCTACTCCAGCAATCTTCTGTAAGCTATACTCTTTGGAATATTATACTTACCTGTCTACTCACCATACTCCTGTTAAGAGGTGTGTGCTCTCTCTACTACCACGCTCCAGTCATCATTGCTTCGCAGTCATCCTGATAAAGGATAAAGACTCAGTTAGTTCATCTAATTCATCAGCTCATCATTATTCTGACTGTGCCATTACTCACCTGCTTTGTTTAATTCATCACTGTCAATACCCTGTTTGGGTTTAACCTAATCTCTGTCTCAGAGTCTGGTGTTCCCTGACATTGTGACACACTGATCACATGAAACAGTCAGATGTTCTTGCATCCATTGAATTTCAAGATGCTCATGATTCACAAAACATACTGGAGAACAGTATTACACCTGAAATACAAAAGCATGTTCACTAGTAGTCTCAGACTGTGTTTCATACACACAATGACATTTGATATCGTCTGCTCTGCACATTCCCACCCAAAAGTCAGGGCGAAAAGAGGAACAGGCAAAAGAGTGATGATGAGGAGGAGAAACAGGCGAGGAGAAATTGAGAAAACGAGTTATGGTGGGGCGCAATGAGCGGGTTAAAGGATAGGAGAGCATTGGGGGAGGCCGAGCACGTTTTATGAGGCCCTTAACATTTAGCTGCCCATGCCTGTCTATTACAGCCAGAATATCCTCCTACACACAGATCATCCATCAAATTATAAAGAGAGAGAGATGGGGAGGGGAATAACGATGACGGAGAGAGGGACAAAAAAAAGATGTATGAAAACCTGAAGAAATAGACTATAGCAAAAGGATGAGTGGGAATGAATAGTTCAAGTACAAGACTGAAAATGAGGAGAAATAACTCCTTCGCTTGTCAAGACAAATTTTGAGCGTGTTCGCAGACATTTTTTGATATAATTGCAGTCTGGCTGCGCATGCATCCCATGAAAATGAATGACAAAAATCTGTCAAAGCAGTTTCTAAACAAGGAAAACTGAGAAACTAAGACATTGCTCGACAAACACAAACAGTGGTTTAAAAAAATGAGACTGAAATGTCAAGGACAGATAACAGCAATCTGCCTTCCAGAAGAAAAAAATGCAGGTGGGCAGAGAAATGCTAGTGGAATATGAAAGGATGGAAATATTTTTGTTAATTTCTATTGTGGATTTGAAATAAGACATGGACTAAGGTCCACAAGAGGAATTGTTATTAACAAACATCATGAACTCAGCCTCACTACTAATACATTGACCAAAATGACATAAGTTAAGACTTTAAAAATCGATTTCAAATAAATGCTGTTCTTTTGAACTTCACATTCCTCAAAAACACATGAACAAATCTCCACCAAAATCATTTGCAGTGCATTTATTTTCAACACTGATAATAAGAAATGTTTCTTGAGCACCAAATAAGCAAATTAGAAAGATTTCTGAAGGATCATGTGACACTGAAGACTGGAGAAATGATACTGAAAAAGCAGCTTTGCCAAAACTGGAATAAATTAAATTTGTAAGCATATTAAAATAAATAAACAGTTATTTTGGTGAGCATAAGAGACTTCTTTCAAAAACATTTTAAAAATATTACCAACACCAAACTTTTTAACGGTGGTGTATACATAAGTCAGCAAACTAATTTTTTTTTTTTTTTAAAGAGAAGTGAATACTTTTTGCACTACTAGTGGCACCAAAAACAGCTTTTTTTTTAACAGCAAAAAACAAAAAACAATTTTCAAACAATGCTCCACCTGTTTGCCACTGTTCAAAACAGGTAGCCTCGCCCTAAATTCATGCTATTTGTTGAGCCACTGTTGGTATGGACGGCCCAGATGGCAATTTGTTTGGTGCTGAGAATTACACAGAATGTCCCGCACAGAATTACACACACTTCACCTTTTAGAACCCAAAGTATTTTTTTCCAATAATGACAACCAACATCAATACCAAGTGTCACATGACCACAGAGTGCTCTGCATCTTTTATGCAATCATAAGGGCTTTTCACACTTACCCTGGGTCATTCTAAACCCTGGGTAAACGGAATCCTGGTTTATCTTTAGGGCTTTTCACACTGCGCCCGAAAGATGGGTTAACCCGGGTTAAGTGTGCTTTGCTTATCCCCAGGTTATCCTCGTTCTAAACATCGCTTTTAACCCCGGGTAAAGGAGCTGCTCATACTATACCCGGGGTTAACAGTTAATCCTGGTTATTCATAAACTGCCGTTTCACACTGAACAATTCCTAAACCCACAGTTAAAGTCCTTATTTTGCATATTTGCGGTGTCAGTGTTGACAGGACAAAAGCACCACCACGTGACCTGCTTACATAAAGGCTCTAGCATTGTGCATCATCATTCATATTACACATTGCTGACTGTAATATCATTTTTTATAGAGGTAAGATTGAAGCGGTCTCTTCTTCACTCCAATTGTAGCGTTTTCCTTCGCCGATTGACATTTTTCCTATCATACTGTACGCAGAAATTACTGTTTATATACATCGCGCAGTGTTTCTAATGCCAAAATATGAGGCACGCGATTGGTTGTCAATTGCTAAGCATCTAGTTGTAACATTCTCAGAGGTGTAAAGTCCAAGTTCAGAAAGTAAAAGTCCTCCTCAGTATTTTGTTATAATCACCTGGATTTGCTAATTAGCGCAGTATTGCAGCCAGGATATAGAACTAATTAGTGAAATCAGCTGGCTGAGTTCATGGGTGGAATAAACATATGGCAGGACTTTTACTTTCTGACCCCTGGACTTTACATCTCTGAACATTCTAACACCGCATTGTTTCACACTGTACAAGTTTACACCGCAAAGGTGGTGCTAACCCCACATCTAAATTACAAGTGTGAAACGCTGCTTTACCCGGGGTTAAAAGCGGGGTTTAGAACGATGATAACCCAGGGTTAAACACAGTGTGAAAAGCCCTATAATATAGTGATCTCAAGTTTATCATCCTCGTACACACCCCTCTTGTTAATTGCGTTGTGAATGCTGTTATGTCGACAACCCCACAAATAAATCTATAATGAAATGCATTGAAAAAGACTCAATGAGCAAGAGACAGAGAGAGGGAGAGAGAGGGAGGGGGTGTGAATAAGTAACCTTGTGTTCTCTTTAGCAGCGAGTCCCTCTGCTCCATCCCTCTACCCCCAGCAATTAATCATCTGATAGTGAGCTTACTCAAGTGTGCCTCTTCCCCCTATTCTAATTAAGCGGGGGGGGGGGGGGGGATAAGGGGGTGAAGGGGGATAGAGAGGATGGACAGATTGTCAGTGAAAGACGGAAGGAGAGATGCTGGCTGGGGAGTAAATGATTCGAAGGAGAGATGCAACTGAAAGAGAGGGAGAAAGATGACAGGAACAACAGCGGATGGGAAGATTTAGAGGAGCTGCCACCCTCCGCTGGTCTCACAGGAACGAGACACCGTGCTGCCACCAATGGCACACTATCAAGCATACTAAACAGAGAGAGAGTGTGCACTTTACAGAAATCTCCATTACAGAAATGCCGATGGTGTCTGGGGGAGTGAATATTTAAGGATCAATGACAAATAAAGACGCCTGACACTACAAGGTAAAATCTTTGGAAAAATCTAAAAAAAAATTGCCAATTTCTCAGAAAAGCAATTCATGTTGGTTTCATACATTTCATTTTGTTTTTCAAAACCATTTATACAAAGAAAAATAACATTCAGATATAATGAATAAAAATATCAAGTGGGGAATTAAGTAATAAAACATTTTCCTTATCTTGGATATGTGTGAGTTTGTGTATCTTAATATTTTCACAAAAACTTCAATTCAAAAGTATCAACATGAACACAGACAAACTTTCACACAGACAAAGATAACGTACGTCTTCAAGTTCACATGAACGTCATCACAAATTTACTTCGAAATTACGGGGGAAAACAATAATAAAAATGGATCATTAAAGAGTAACTAAACCCTAAACCAACTTTTTTTAGTTAATGATCTGTAAGAATTGGGCTTTATTAGTGCTGTTCATTGATTCGAGTAACTTTTTTGACATTTGGGTATAAAGTGTTTTCATTTTACAATATACAGTATGGTGTAAAAACGTCTGGTTGAACGGTGGGTACTGCAGTTGAATTTTGGATGTTTGCGGTACTAAGTGACGTAAGCAGGTTCCAGCTCACCACACCCTCCCTTGGTACGAGCTCACCACGCCCTTTGTACGAGCTAGCGTAGATTTATCTGTATTGTACAGTGGGCAGGAGGGTACGTATAGGTGTAGTGTTGCTTGTTGCAACAGCACTGCTGGACTGCATAGCTTTCCAGCAGACTTGGAAATTAGGCGCCAGTGGTTGCATGCACTTGGCCTGGAAGACTGTGAGTGTGAAACCTGCATTTTACGCGGAATTGCTTTTTTATCGCAATAGAGGTGGAAATGGGCTTCTCCACATAGCTCGCGCTGAAAAGCGACGCAGTGCCAAACGCTGCTACTCCTGCATGGACTCCACCACCGCAGCGGCGCCTTGATGTGAGTGATCATATATATTTTAATCACAATTTATGGTTAGGCTAAAGTTAATCCTCTGGGGTCGAGAAACACGCCGGCGCATTTTGCTGGATTTTTTCACAGAGCGGCAAAATATGAAAATGCCTATAGAGAGCGCACGCTATTGACATCAACTCGATATAACTCATCAGATGCATGTACTTTACGTCGTCTTGCAACCCTGTGAGTCACTCTCCATTTTAGAGAGTCTGACACAAAGACTGTAAAAAAAATAGGTGCACGCCCCCCTGCTCACGGTGCATCTCCGCTGGGGTCTGCCCACTTTTCTAGCATTTTTTAAATATTGCCAGTGGGTGCATGGAGTCAGGCTCTGACCAGGAGTTTAGTTACCCTTTAAAGGTTGTATCAGCGATTTCAGGCCCAAAAAAGGCCCAAACATAAATGATCACATTCATCTAATCTTTCCTAACGATCCGCTACAGTAGCTGCCCGCCCCATAAGCAAGCCGTCAAAAAAACGTGTCTCTGTATAGCACTCTAAAAAATGCTGGGTTGTTTTTTAACCCAGAATGCTGGGTCAAGTCTGTTGGGTAATTTTGTTGGGTTATTTTATCACATTTTAAACACCTTTGGGTAGTTTTAATTTTCCAGTTTTTGGGTTAAACCTGCTGGGTCGCAACGCTGGGTTGTTTCACGAGCTTCCCGCCTTGGAGATGTTTAAATTCGCTCCCAAGCTGTCATTTTGAGAGGACAAAGGGGCAAAGCAGCTGGGTGCAACTGTTTTAAGGTAAGTTTATATAATGTTTTATTTTATTCTTTATTAATATTTAGTTTGAATTAGCACAATTATAACTTTTTTCGCACCAATAATTCTTAAACTTATATAGTCAGACTAAAATTGGTGATGCAACTTGTACGACAAACAGTTACCTCAGAATCAGATATTGACTCGCATAGTCATTTTAATGTGATACGACAGATTAATACAGTTAATGATTCTGTATCACACGGAACTATGAAATATGTGAATATCTGTGAAAACAGAGGAAAGAGTCGTTTCTGTCACTGACAAGCGAATTGAACAAAGTGAGTCGAGTCACTCAAAACAAAACAATTGAGTAATATGACTCGCTGCTCTTAGGTAAAACGCCTGCAATTGTCCTTACCGACATGTAAAAAACATAAAAAGTAGCCTACGTAAATGTCGTGGGACCGCAGGTATAAAAGAAACTACCATCCGGTTCAATAAACCTGTTCACACTTCCAAGTTTGAAACAAAATGATTCCCGGAAATGAATCGACTTATCAGCACCGCGAACACTTTCAAAGTGCGTGCGTGTGCGTGCATCACTTGCCGTGGGTTGGACCAGTGAGGTGATTTGGTGTGGTACAAAAAGTATTTTTTACATAGGCTACATAGGCTACATAAATTCGTTTTTGGTAAGTGGTGTAATTTAAAATTTCGTTTTTTTTCCTAGTTAGAAAACCATATGGATATGAACTCTTCTCTTCGAGTGGCAGTTACCCAGTCTTATCGACAAGTTTAACGGTAAGTTCATGTTTAGCTGCTTTTGACTGCCTGTGATAATCAACTCAACCTCGCGGAACTTAACGCATATACATTTGATCCGTGCTTAAATATAGGTAGGCTGCCAACTTCTTAATTTAGCAATTTATACCTAAGCTTGTGGTTCGATTCCGATCTTGATTCAATGTCGATTCATTTGGATAAATATCAGTAGCTACATGTTCATTTTTTAATGAACCTACTATTCAAACCTATTATAGTATGGCCCTACTATTCTTTTTATTTTTTTTTCAACTTTAGTGTGTTGTGTTGCTGTTTGCATAAAAAAGATCTGTAAGGTTACAAAAATCAGTCACTCCAAAGGGAGATAGCCTATTTTATGTAACAGAATTTTAAGGATTGCAATTAATTTAGAAAAATTTAATCAGTCTTTGGAAAATATTCCACAAGGTGATGTTTGTTGTTTTAAATCTTCAATACAACATAAAAGGCAAGGTATTTAGTATCATTATTGCATATTTATTTTTTATGTCTGTAGCTTACTGCACAAACTTTAGTATATGTGTTGTAGCTGGTCCTGTTTCTGAGATGTTATGTCTCTTTTCTGCAGAGAATAGAGGTGATTTTGCTCTTTTGGTCCTTCCCCTTCTTCTTCCTGCCACAGTGTATTGGTCAGAAGGTAAATCGGCCATCTATTGACGAAGCTAGAAAGGCTTTCGTTGATCTTCATCTAGTAAGTATAAAACCGCATAACTGCTATTTAAATTGCATTGTAACCTGTCTGGAACTGCCTGTGCATTACGCAAGGGATACTGTACATCCAGCCAGTTGATATTGCAGAATAAACTTCAACAGGGTAATCAACACAAAGTGGAGGGATCTCATATCACCCTGAAGGAGTTTATTTTGTGATGAAAACTGACTGGATGTACATTACCTCAAAACAATTCCTGTTAAGCAACAGTCCTAGACAGTGTTTGATCCTAGACAAAAAAAACAAGATCAAACAAGACATAATGTAAAGCATACCACTTATTATATGGCTTTTCACCAAATAAAAATATTTATTGTTGAAATCATGATAAACTCCATTTCATGATAAACTTCACACAGTTATTGAACTGAATTGAATCAACACTGAACTGACTTCAACTGAATAATGAAACCGTTACCATTTAAACTCTGTATTTTTGTGTTTATTTTCTTTTATAGGTCGGAACGAACATGGTGGAGTTTCTAAACCGGGCAGAGTCTACATAACCCGCGTCTAAGAGTCGTCTTCTTCTTCGGAGTCAAAAAAATGTAAATTTCACTGTGTACATACTGTAAAATAGGCCTACAATTTTGCACATCTGTGAATTTCACTTTAATTTCCTTTTAATTAAAGAATTAAATGGTATAAATGACATTGTTCAAAACTAATTTTCTTTCTTTCTTAACTGTATTTGACTTTATTTAACTATACTTGTGTACATTTTTGCATATTTTAAAAATGATTTTGCATTCGCTGACTTTAAAATGAATTGTCTGTTGATTTCACTGCGTATTTAGACCGTTACACAAGTAATAGTTAAACGTATAAATGTCATTGTTCAGAACTAATCTTCTTTCTTTCTTTAATTGTATTTGACTATTTAATACTTGATGTATTTTTAAATGATTTTGCATTTGCTGAATTTAAAATATAATTGTCAATGTCACTGTATTTAAACCGTTAAACATGTAATAGTTTCAGAACTAATCTTTATTTATTTATTAAAACTGACAATATTGAACTACTTTTGATGTCAGCACTAAATGATTTTTGCATTTAAATTTAATGTGCAGTTTGTTGTCATTGTTGCCAATTTTAACACATTTGTGAATGTCAGTTGACAAGCATTAAAAATTATTTTAAGTCTAAACATGTTCTTCATTGTTTCTTAATTCAAAGTTTTACAGTAAAGCACAGGTGAAATTATAAGAAAAATAAAAATAACCCAGCAAAAATAACCCAGAATAGCAAACCCATTAATGGTAAAAAAAATTACTACATCTTGGGTTTCTAGACAACCCAGCCTGCTGGGTTAAAATGTCACTGGGTTAATTTAACCCAGCATGTGTTCTGTCCAATATTTACCCAGCACTGGGTTGCCAATTGGGTTGTTTTTAACCCAGCCAATTTTAGAGTGAGGCAGCCTACTACATGATCATTTATGTTTGGGCCTTTTTTGGGCCTGAAATCGCTGATACAACCTTTAACATTGTATTAACGTTTTATCTTTGGCTTGAACTGACTGTCTTGCTGGAAAACAAATCATTTCCCAAGTGTCAGGTGTCTTGACTCCATCAGGTTTTCCTTCAGGACTTCCCTGCATATTTTCTGCATTCATTTTATCTGCTATCATAAGACTCTATTTACAGCTGTGCCACTCTCTTTTCATTCCTTAATTATGTATTTAACTGTACTCCAAGTAATATTCAATGAAATGTATTAAACCTCATACAGTCCTCATTACCCCATCTTTGGGGTCCATTCGAACCCCACACTTTTACAGAGAGATTGAATAAAAATATTAAAAAATGAATACAAATGATACTTACTTTTTTTTTATTTTTATTTTTTTTATAAACATTTATGCTGTGTTTTAGGGGATATGTTTCTGAAAAAATTACTTTAATGATGATCTAAATTAAATACGAGTTGTTTCTGGATACTGAGGTGTTAGAGGCAGAATTCAACCATCTGCTGGTTTGAAGAAAACATGTAGGAATTACAGTTTTAGAAATCATGTGTTTTGACCATATCCAACAGGGCCATAGAGATCCATTCATTTTCCTGGAAGGGGTTAACAGCTCATATCACAACTTTGTATATATATATTTAAACAGTATAAAATCCATCAAAATACCAAAATCAGCATGTTGTTGTTTGAAGTGTCTGTTTTTGCAATAATGCCACATGAATTTACAAAAATATAACAAATGCCACTAAAAATTTTTTTTAAGTTAGATTGTATTCACAAATTATTTATTTCAATAGACCAATTGTATAAAAAAAATAAAATAACTAATTTTAGAATAAGAAATTATCAAATGTTTATTCCACATTGCATTTGTGCTCTACCAGGCCTTCATTTCTGTGTGAAAATCATGAATATAAACGAATATTTACTTTGTTTAAACTTTTTTAAACAGAAGAAAAAAAGGCTAATCAAGTCCACAATAATTCAATGGTATATAACAGCAAAACACAAACAAGTCTAATAAAAGCAGTGCCTAACATTTTTTATAGAACAGTAAGTAAAGTATATTAAATGAACCTTTTAATACCACGTAGAATACAGCTGTATTGAAAACAAGCAAATCTTCTCTACAGACTATTAATACTGCATACAACACAAAACTATGACCTTCACCTGTTAAGCTCTTGTCTGCTAAGTGTTGCTGGAGAAATGAAAAAGAGATGTAGAAAGGAGTAATGGCCATCAGAGTGCGAAACTGCCACATCGGCACCACCTCCCCATAAACCTCCATCTTATGTCTCTCCTTCATTTATGAGACGAGTGGTAATTTATGGCTTTATTTACGAGGGGGGTCGGTGGACAGATTTAATATTTTAATTCTGTTTTATTGCCTGAGCATGGAGGAAACCCACCGAAGTTTATCACCACCCATCGCACACAGCGACATGCTGACGGACAGGCCAGGGTGAGACTGCCAAGAGTGGGAATGAGGCTTGGAGTGAGGGATAAGAGAGAGGAGCGTACGTGAACAGAATCATCCATTCCACCTCTAGACGACCTGCCAAAATATTCAACGCTTCATACCTTTCTCTCCTGCTCTCTGTCATGTCCTATAACTCTTGCCTTGGCTTACTGGGACAAGAAGGTTTTGGCCCTGAGGCAGCCAGTCGAGCTCTTGCTCCAGGGAGATTCATGGTTCACACAATCGACTCACGGACAAGCAGAGAGTTGATTCACGGCTTAAAACCATCGTCTCAGGGCTAATATCAGGATCGATTCACAGCACCCTACTCTCCAGACTTGTTGATTCATGAGTTAAGCCAGTTGAATCACAGTGATTTCCTAAAAGGAAACTGCAGACATGTTCAAAATGTTAGACAGAGATTTAGTAATCGTACAGTGTAAAATCCCATTCACACATCAAACTAACATAACACTAAAGATTTAGAAGCTTTGTGCCAGATCGAACAGAGGAACTGAAAAATGCATGAAGTCACTTAATTTTGAATAAAACATCTACAAAATAAATGTTGTTTACATGTGACATGAATCTTAATTTCTTTAGTTCCTCTTTTTATACTTTGCTTTTGTACACTAATTTTTCATACTCATAAATACAGATGAAATGTAAACAAACTCTTCAGACAATTTTGTTTACCTTATAGAACAACCTTATTTTTGTTTACCTTTTGTTTACCTTATAGATGGCTAGTTTCAATATTCTTCTATATATATATAGCAAATTTATACTTTAATTGAGCAAGGATGCATTACACTTATTAAAAGAGAAACTTAAGATATTTAGTTCCAAAAGATTCCTATTTCAAATAAATGCTGTTCCTTTGAATTTTAAACTCAAAGATTCTTAATTTTTTTCAGGTTCCAAAAAAATAAACAATAAAAATAAAATTACTATGAAGCCGTTTTTAACAATATGCACCAAATCAACATATTTGAATGATATCTGAAGGATCATGTGACACTGAAGACTGGAGTAATGATGCTGAAAACTTTGCCATCACAGTATTAAATTACATTTTTAAAACATATTAAATGAGGAAAAAAGTTACTAAACCTTAACAATATAAAACTTTATCGACCCCAAACTTTTAACTGGTAGTGTGCATGTTCTAAAAAGCCACAAAACTCCTATTTTGATTTCATGAGATCTTTATAAACAAACCAAATGCATATGGAGAAAATGATCCCGTTCAAATGAAAAATCATCACGATTTTAAGGCTATGGATAGGTTATTAAAACAAGCCTATATATACTTACACCGACACACACACACACACAGCCCATATCACTCTCACCATCACTCAAAACAGAAAAACTCACCAAAATCAAAAGTAAAAAAGATAGAAGTGCCAATAAGAGAAATTAAATAATTTTTCACCTTGCAGAAGTTCCCTCGCTCACGTATCAGACATCATGGGATGTTTGATTGCATTCTTAATGGAAATCAATAGAAGGTTTTCAGCATTCTGCAAGTGACTTTTCTTCCAATCTACAAAATGTCATTACTTTTTGAGGCCTACAATTTCAGCAAGGCAAAAAAAAAGAAAAAAAAAGGAAAAAAGTGCATCAAGCAACTGAAAATGTGGAGGAGCAGCGATGTTAGACGACACTCTCTCACTCTCTCTCTCGCTCACATCACCCAGTCATTCGGGAGGGAACAAAGTTACACAGAAAAGCAAAAGTAAAACAAACCAGTGTGAATTAAAGTAGTGAGAAATCAGGCGACCCATGTAAATGGACAGAAATAAGATCAGACGCTCCTGTGGTGGTATATTGATTAGTTTGCGGGCCCATCAGGGGGTTTTGTTCAATCGATGAGTCTCTAACAGCCACCTTCTCCTCTAGCCCCAGGGGTTTATGGGAATGTTAAGATTGGCAGTTCTGTTAGGGACCTGGGTACCCCACAGATCTGATAACACCCCTATACGACGTACACACGCAGACCAAACAATCCACCCGAAAACAGCCTCACCTCCCGAGGAGTGTCACGGACTGGTTATTATCGCTGCAAGAGTCAGACACACTGCACAGGAATGTTCTACAGAGGGTTTTTGGGGTGTGATCACAAGCAAAATCTCACACAAAATCTGTGACTGCAGAATTCTGTACAATGCACTGCAAATAGAGTCACACACATTTTTTTCAGCAGACTTGATTCCGGAAGTATTTTTCTCAATAAGGTTTTTAAAAAAAGTCTTCGTTTAAAAGTAATAACCCATGAACCAGTCCAACCAGCAATAAGGTGAATTACAACATTCCAAACTTTGACTTGAACGTATATGAAAATCAGACAAAAAGACAGACTGTGTACTTAATGGCTGTAGTCAAGTCACCTTCATTTATACAGCGCTTTTTACAATATGTGACCCTGGAGCACAAAACCAGTCTTATGTGTAATTTTTTTTTTAAATTGAGATTTATACATCATCTGAAAGCTGAATACATAATCTTTCCATTGATGTGTGGTTTGTTAGGATAGGACAATATTTGGCCGAGATACAACTATTTGAAAATCTGGAATCTGAGGGTATAGAAAAATCGAAACATTGAGAAAATCGCCTTTAAAATTGTCCATTTCTATTGGCAATAGTGCTGCATCCATTCACAAAAATAAATGTTTTATATATTTAAGGTGGGAAATTTACAAATTATCTTCATGGAACATGATCTTTACTTAATATCCTAATGATTTTTGGCATAAAAGAAAAATCTAGAATTTTGACCCATACAATGTTTTGTTGGCTATTGCCACAAATATACCCGTGCAACATAAGACTGGTTTTGTGATCCAGGGTCACATATAGATTGTTTCAAAGTAGCTTTACAGTGATAATAGGAAATTAAAGTAACAGAGATTGTTTTGGCTTTACAGCAGCTCTAGAATAAAGCTCTAGAAAATTCGCAGTTCTTCATGGGAATGGCGGGTTCTTTTGGTGTGATGTACCTGTCGCGATTCTCTGACTGCTGGAGATTTCTCTGCAGACTCATGGGTAATGTAGTTTTTTTTTCTTCAGAATTCCTCTGTTAAACATAAAATACGTTGAAATAATGCAGGATTCCTGGCTTTAACAAAAGCACACGCCATAGATTGACAACCTTGTTGCTCACAGTAGGTCTGTCTTTAAAGGTTTATAAGTTGTCCTTCAAAATCAATTACCATTATGGAGAAAATTATTCAATTCACATATTTGTATAGCGCATTTCACAATACACATTGTTTCAAAGCAGCTTTACAGAAAATGCACAAGTCCCACTACAATTTAGAGTGCTGTGATCAGCGGTAACTGTCTAAGTTATGTATTTCAGAAATGTACATATACAAAATCATAGTTAGCTAAAAATGTATTAATTCAACAATGTAATAATTAAAGATATAGAAACAATGAGCTCACTGAAGTACTGAATAGCTACTTGTTTGTTTAATGGGATTAATGGGATTTTTGCTTCTGGAACCCAGCTGTTGCAATGGAACCCCAAGTTTCCTCCAGTTTGTTTCAACACATTTTAGGGGCCATTTACACTACACCTTTTTCAACTAAAAACAGAAAGCATTCAATCCATAAATTCTGGCCATATTCATTTACACGACAATAGCATTTTGGGGGCCTTTCAGAGTGCAAGTTTTTGAAAATGATAGCGTCATTGTCTCTGTATAAACAACAAAAATGTGAATGTGAAAATGGTGACGTTATGCGCATGCATATTACATGTTCAGTCTATCGGCATGTAGTGTTTTCTTTACAAAGTGACATCGCCAACTACTGGTCTGGCAGGCATAATACACAAGCGGGAAGGAAGTCGACCGGAAGTTGAAGCCGGCCGCGTGCCACCATCTTGTAGCAGAACTTCACCTGCTGTTAGCATCCCATTGACTCCCATTCATTTTGGAGTCACTTTGACAGCGAATAACTTTACATCTGGGGTGTTTGAAGACTCAATTTGTCCATTATTTATTTCTAAAGAAACACGACAATGTATAAAATGCTCCATTACCTTGTAGCTTATGTTATGGCCCCGTAGAAGCAGTTTTTGTAAAAGTAGGCTAACGACTGCGTCATACCCACGCAACTCTGTTGCACAGTAGAGAGATTAGCGTATGGACAGGAGGAGAAGCTTGCGGGCAATCGGGGAGACGTGGAGGCAAAATGACAAAATAATTAATCAGAATACTTAGCAAAAGTTTCTCCTGCTCCTAGCTCATGGACAGCTCCTACTCACGCTCTCCGTCTCTGTAATGATTCAGATTTCTCATGCCACAGCCACTAGAAGACAGACGGGTTGCTCACGTCACATCTACGTCGTCAAGCTCTGTTTGAGCCGGTTTGAGTCTGCGCGTCATTTAATTGTTTTCACAGATCCGTGCATGTGAATGGTGATCATTTTAACCGTTGTTGTCTATACGTGAAAATGCATACAGGCGATCATTGTCTTGTAAACGTTCCCTAAGCTAGAATATTTAAATCCATTCTGCTAAAATCTGCATATTTACTCCAAAAATGTCCATAGAAAATGTGAAAATAGATGCACAGATTTGATCTGAACCTGCTTTATGAAACTTTATTTAAAATATTTATAAATATTTATTCAACATCAATTAGTCAAACTGTTAATAAATCCCAAGGAACATCAAGCGTACAGCTGAAATGAACAACATAATACAAATCAGAGAGAAAGAACAAAGAGGTAGAATGAAACTTTTCCTGATGTTCCAGGAAGAGATAAACAGGAAAAGGGTAGGCAGACACAGAAAAGATGTGCTCTCTTCCCCTGGGTCACTTGAATAATTAACCAACGATTAATTAAACCTGTTTACGAAGAGAGGACAGTGACAACAAGATGGAGTAAGAAAGGGAATGAGAAAGAGACCCAAACTTATCACAAATGGAAAAATCAGAAACCGCAAGGGACACACTTGTTTAAGCTGACCTTTACTTCTCCTGTCGACTCCACGGGAAGTGTGTGTGTGACTCCGAGCTCTGGACTCTCTGATTAACAACAACTGTCTCTTTAAAAGTTAAACAGAACATAATATCTCTAGACAAGGGACAGAATTCAATAAGGGCAAAAAGTAACAAAAAGACACCAGTGTGGATGTTATTTATTAGATGAGTCAGCAAAACATACTCTTAGATTAGGTTTCTGCTCTAAATGTTGCCTGCCTTCTGGAAACACACGCGTACTGAAGCCTACAGGGGCTACATAGAAATGTAAACACATAGCTTACACTGAAACAGTATGTCAAAGAACTGGGTATTGTCACAGCAGGGGGGGTAAACAAAGGACAAGCTGACCAAATTAAAGATCCTTCGCAGCATGAGGATTTCACTCCCATGCATGAATGCTCTATTTCTCAAATGCCTTCAAATACTTCACTGCATGATATTCTGAAGAAAGAAATAATGTTTGTTTTCATAATCCTTAATCCAGATGTAATGACTTTCTCCTTCTCAAAAAAGACTTTTCCTTTTTTGTTGATGTAACAAAGATTGCAAGCGTGGAGAAAAAAAAAATTAACTAATAACATCATAGCCTCAATGTTGAACATGAATGCCCATTTTTCTTGATAAATCAATGTATCTAGTCTCATCCTCAATTATTTCCATCTGAATACTGCTTCATGTCACATTACAGCAGTTAAAAGATTTGTTAATGCCATTTCAAGTTAAAGGTTCTTTACTTACCTTAAAAAACAGCACAACTGTTTTCAACATTGATAATAATGATAAATATTTCTGAGCAGCAAATCAGCATATTAGAATGATTTCTGATGGATCATGTGACACTGAAGACAGGAGAAAATTCAGCCACAGATATAAATTATATTTTGAATAACTTAATTCAATTCAAAGCCAGATAACAATGGTGTCATAAATTTAGCCACTTTAGATAAAAAGATGCTTGGGGGAAAAGGTAAAAATGGCACATTTAAAAGAAATGCCGCCATACTGAGTATTATATTTGTACTTATATATACTTTCATTTTCGATGATCAGATCTACTCATCCTTATAAATTCTCTGGTATACTGCTGCTTGTCTAATGAGCATGCATGTGAACTTTAAATGCTTATAAAGAGGAAATTAATTTACAACAACGCCAGCAATGGCAGGATATTAATCGGTCACTTTCTAATCTCCCCGCAGCAGCAAAGACACACAAGTCTAATCCATACAAACACAACACACACATACAGATGATAAATGAAAACACATCCTTCTAATGCTGTCTCTAGAAACCTATGTCTTTCATTTTAACTATCTGCCTAACCTCTTCATCATCAACTCTTTCAAATTAATTGTTTTATCAGTCTTACTGTTACCCTTGATATCCACTTATAACCACCCCCCGCTTTTCCAGTCAATCTCTTACTTCACAGTGAGAGAAATGTGAGAATTTGCATTAGAGAAACCCCACCTGTCATCAAAAATACAGTTAAAAACTTGACCTCTGACATTAGTGGAATATCAGCTCAGCTTTTCAGAAGTTGCAGATCTCTTGCATCACTGTGACAAAGTGCATTATTTCCACTGACATTTTAAAAGTGACATTTATGATACTCATCTGTTTTGATTTATGCAACCTTTTTGTCTGCCGCAAATGACCAACTAAAAGAAAAGCCAAGCCTGTGCGCACGTGTGTGAGAATGTGTGCGTGTGTGTGCTTCAGAAAACACAAATTATGAAGTTTATGATCTGACAGACTGCTGAACAACTGGTGTGATTGTCACAGTTGGCTGAACCTGCTCATTGTCTCATTCACAGGCAGTTTCTGCAGGCTGAACGGAAGCCCAGACTCATTCATATAACAGCTGTGATGTCTCCCTTTAAAAACTCAAGCCTCAGCCGTGTGCCTTTAGAACAGAGGTCACCAATTAGCGGACGGCATGCCTGTCCAGATTGCTTCCATCCAGCCTGTGAAACGCTTCTCATAAATTAACATAATCAGTGCTTTTTCTCAACAAGGAACATTGAAGCCATCTTTACGCTTCAAAAGTGACACAGGAGCAGCATTATCTATACCATGATAAGGCAGGAAATGTATACTACAAAATTCACAATTGCAGGAAAGCTACTTAGCACAATTTATTACACAGCTCAAAAATTCTAAATTGTCAGTTGTGGCAAAGGTTTTTGCACAATGACCAAACTCTGTATTTGAGCATTGCTCTTGACAAACAATTTTCTTACACTGTGCTAGTTTTCTCATAGCACTCCGCTGTCCTTTTCTTTAACATAATCAAAGTATTTCAGCTCATATCAATTTTTCATGTCCAATTATTTATTTATTCAGTAAGCAGCTGTGTAATAAGTGGGATAATGTACAGTTAGATAGTAATTATAACTAAATAAACATATTCAGGTCCCTCCTGTAAGCGCTGGGGATTATTTTGCGATAATGACATGCTGATTGTACATTATACCTTACGTGTCTTGCACTTGATTCTCATGCACAGCCAACTTAAACTGACTGTTCTGATAATGACAACATTTAAGTTTTGATGCAGGATTTCATTTACACCAAACCAAATAGAAAACAAACCAAATGCTGCCATTTCATAATATACTGTCAAATCCTGATACAATCATCAGTAACAAATTAGTTACAAATGCAAGTCAGGCTAAATGTGAAGCCACAAACCCTTGAACTAAAAAAAAAAAAAAAAAAAAAAAAAAAACATTCCTTGAGATCATCTCATTTTCTGAAAGTGAAATCTCTCCTGCAATGACTATTTGTGAAATGCACCTTGTGTATTTCATTTCATGACCATTTAACATATTGGCTCCAGTCTAAGTGATAAGTACTTTTCGGACCTTTGCTGGAAAGGAAATTTAGAGACTGGACCTCTTACCGCCTGGTTCAGGATGTTGTGGGCTGAGGGTTCATGAGCTGAAAGAGTATATCTTTCCATAAACCCCTTCAAACACACAAGCTTTCACAAACATGGCGCCCACATGCGTTTCCCTAAAGGAATTAAAGCATGTTGAAGATTGCGGTCATCTATCATCACGCCCTCGTATCACACAAAGATTCAAAAAATTTCCCAATCAAACCAAATTAACCTCGAATTAGTGCAGTGTTGGGAGCAGTGTTAACGAGCAGAAGCTGCTAATTGGCTGTGATTGCAGCAGGCTGGAGTGATTGCAGTCCCATTAAAAAGTCATAAAGTTCTACGAGCAGAAATGTCCCATTGGTATATCTGACCTTCTTATCACCGCACCATTCATCGAGACTGAGGAGGAGAAAATGAGAGAAAACAGAAACAGAGAATGAAAAGAATAATTTTGACAAAAGAAAATCATGAAGAAGAGCTGGAGACTGTCCATGACAGAGCAATTACTCTATGACTATAGTTCTGTTTACACAATGCCTTACAGGAACTACTAGAATACTTACTAAATGAACCAGAAACTGAAGTCAAGCCCCAAGCTAAGATTGGGGAAAATAGCCCCCTTGAGATATTGTGAATTTTCTGCTAAACTGTAACACATTTTGTATGATATAGCATAGTTAGAGAGTATAAGATCCTAAGAGTTAAGCATGTACAGGATTATAAGAATTGAGTTTTTATAGCAGAAAATTGTAAATGAAATCATGAAAGGGGGGTAAAGTGACACTCTACCCGGGACAAGAAGCTTTTCTGGGTATTGACTTACATTTATTGTAAATTAAATGATCACAGAGTTTTGATGTATTCTGCATTACTGAAACCTGGCTTAAACCAAATGATTATTTCGGCCTTAATGAGTCTACTCTAACAGGCTACTGTTATAAGCACGAGCTTCATCTGATTGGTCGTGGCGGCAGTGTTGCAACAATCTGTAGAGATATTCTTAATGTTACTCAGAAAAGAGGAAACAGGTTTAATTAATTTAAAGTGTATAGAACTCCAGGGCCCTATGTTGATTTAAAAGAGTTTGCGGATTTTCTCTCAGACCTTGTCAAGAAAGACGTCCTCAGACCCATTCATCGTTTTAATAATACACTAAATTTAGTTATATTAGTTACATCTTACTGATATAGATAACCTACCGCAAAGTGATGATGTCACTGATTACTGGCTTGCAATGTGTATACTGCGTACTGCTGATATTTGCCATATCTCTCCACGTTATTGACCAGGAAGAACGATTAACCCATCCACTAAAGATAGATTCACAAATAACCTACCTGATGTGTATCAACTGCTCGGTGTTCCCATAAACACAAAGGAAGTTGATTAAATGACTAGCAGTATGGGCACTATCTTCTGTAGGACAACAGAAACTGTTGAACTCATCAGATTAAAAAAGGTTAGAGAGAAAAGTAATGCACCATGGTACAAAAGTATTATTTGTGCTTTCAAGTGAGAAACTTGTAACCTAGAACACAAATGGAAACAAAAACTCATTTAGAGGTCTTTAGAATTGCGTGGAAAGACAGTATGTCCTGTTATAAAAAGGCTCTAAAAGCAGCCAGGGTCAAGCATCTCCGCAAACTCATAGAAAATAAACAAAGAAATCCAAGGTTTTTTATTTAGTACAGTGGCTAGATTAAAAAATAAACAAATATATTCAGTATTCAGGGACTGGCATTAGGGTGGTTTAGATCATACCTCATGACTGTTACAATTTTGCTTATTTAAATGGGGAAATATCTAAGTTTAAGTCAGTAAATTATGGAGTGCCACAAGGGTCTGTTTTAGGCCCTCTTCTATATTCAATAGCATGCAGCCTATTGGTAATATTATTAGAAAACATGGAATTAGTTTCCACTGTTATGCTGATGAACCTGTTATATATTTCATCATGACCAGATTAAATCTCTAAAGTATCCAAGTTAATAGAGTTTGTTAAAGGTATAAAATATTGGATGACATGTAATTTTCTTCTATTAAATTTGGATGAAACCTGAACACAGAATCTCTTGTACAATTTGCATCTAGAGGGATGTACAGTACTGTTACTTCATCCTTCAGCTCGTCTTTTATATTTCGATAATTATATTTCAAATGTTACAAAACCAGACTTTTACCACCTCTCAAACATCACTAAGCTACAGAACATGCTATCTGTTTCTGATGCAGAAATGTTAGTTCATGCAGTCATGAGCTCTAGACTGGATAACTGTAATGCATTACTAGCTGGTTGTCCTGCATACTCAAACAAACTAGTTAGTCCAAAATTCAGCTTCTACATTCTTACTAGGTAAATATGACACCAATTTTATCATCTCTGGTTACCTTTTAAGTTCAGTATCGATTACAGAGTATTGCTACTGACCTCTAAGCCCTAAATGGTTTAGCTCATGTGTATTTAACTGATCTTCTATCACCATACAATCCATTAAGCTCTTTAAGGTCACAAAACTTTGTCCTTCTGATAGTACCAAGGATATCCAAGTCCACTAAAGGAGGGAGAGCGTTTTCACATTTGGCTCCTAAACTCTGGAATAGCCTTCCTGATAATGGTAGAGGCTTAGACAGACTTTCCTAGTTTAAATCTAGATTATAGACACTTATCTTTTGCCAAATACTCACATAATGCATCTCATTACCTTGTACTCCAATTATATCAAATGAAATGAAGATTAAATCTTTTGCTGGAAAATACAACCCCTACGAGGACTTCAGAACATACTACCAAATTTTCTATATATTGTAATCATGATCACAACTTGTAATAATTGCTTTAATGAGATCATTATTTCTGCCTAAATGAATACATGATATTAGCTAACTGTATAATTTGTATTATCGTAGAACTGTACACTTTTGACATATGAACTTTAACATTGTCATCTCTGATAGATTACTCTAAATTATAATGTTGAAACATGAATTTTCTGTAAAGCTGCTTTAAAACGATATGTATTGTGAGAAGCGCTATACAAATAAATGTAAATCGAACTTCTTCCAACTGTCATACTTTTGGAGAATATGTAAAATATATTTATCTGATATATGTATCTGATATCTGTTACATTACTTTTTGAAAATGTACAATGCATTAAATTGCAAAGATGCATTAAATTGCTAGTAAATAATGTTACAAATGATTTCTATTTCAAAGAAATGGTGTTCTATATAATCAAATAATCCTGAAAAAAGATGGTTTCCACAAAAATATTAAGCAGCACTAACTGTTCAACATTATGAAATGTTTCTTGAGCATCAAATCAGCATATTAGAATGTTTTTCCATCAGAGGAATAAATTACATTTTAAAATTGTAATTTATTCCTCAAAGGTTTTAATGGTAGTGTAAACATAGGAAAACACAAGCAGAAGCATGACACTGGAGGCAGTATTCTCCAACATAAAACCAATTTACAGATCACTATTACTGTATAATGAAACAAAGAAACTTTAACATTAAAGGTGCAGTATTTTTATCCACAAAAAAAAAGAAAAAAAGAAAAAAAAAAGAAACCGGCAAGTAGCTGGAGGTGAGTACACATAAGAATTAAGTATTTCAAAATAGTATTTTCAAAAACAGGATACATCTACTTCAATCCAGGCTTCAGACTTGAAAGCAAAGAGACTCCACAAACAAAAAGCAGATAAGTATTTCAAGGAGAACTCAGAGTCAATATGGAAATTTAACTTTAAAAACGAATACAGATCTTTGAAAAGCAGGTAAACTTAATATTCAAGTAAATCCTTTTCACAGGAGAGACACTCATCTTGAACATCAAGAGCAGAACATAGACAAACAGGTGATTAGAAGAACAGGTAAGTTCTTTCCATTAAAAGCAAGCTGCCTTGCTGCTGATCGATTGCTCCTGTCTGCCTTGCAGCTGGTTTGTGTCTGTAAGCCCTGTATAGCTTTCTGTTTTGAATCTCTATTTACTATCATTCCTTTTTGTTAAAATTGCTAAATATAACTTACTCATCAACATATTTAGATAGTCTAATTTTGCCTATCACATTAATCTGACATCACTAGCATTTATCTAAATCGTTATCGCTAGCACAACACGCTAGTATCTCACTAGCCTGTTAACCTGTTAAAGCTATCTGTGATAGCAGTCTTTTTTCTCTCCCACGTGCTTGCGCTTTTTACGAGTCTATCAAACAACTGTGATAAGTAGGATCAGTCAACAAACACAGTTAGTAATGTCTTCTGTTATTGTCACTTGCACTTCATGTCACATGTATAGCATAGCCTTCTCTGTCAGCACAGGCTTTTCATGTGATAAATGCAGGGAGATAGTCAGGCTGACGGAGAAGATTTCAGACCTAGAGACACGCATACAAACTTTAATCGAGGATAGTAAGAATGTAAGGGCTTTAGATACTGCTTTAGATGCGACTAGCTTAGTGAACTTGCAGCAGGGCAAATGGGTGACTGTGAGATGCAATAGTCATGGGACAAAACACCGCTCTTCCATTCCAATTACCATAACAAATAGATTCTCCCCTCTCCGTGAAACACCCACTGATAATCCTGTTGAATGTGCCCTAGTTATTGGTGATAATATTACATGGAATGTGAAAATAGAGACACCAGCCACCATAGTCTCATGTTTGCCAGGAGCCAGGGGGCCTGACATCAAAGCAAATTTAAAAGTGCTGGCTAATGCTAATCGCAAATTCTCTAAGATTATTATTCACGTCGGTACTACTGATGTTCGACTCCGCCAGTCGGAGATCACCAAAATTAACGTTAAAGGGGTGTATGAACTCGCAAGTACGATGTCAGGCACTGTAATTTGCTCTGGCCACCTTCCTGTTCGCCGGAGTGATGAGATACTTAGTAGACTGTCCTCACTCAGTGGTTGGCTGTCTAAGTGGTGTCCGCAAAATAAAATAGAATTCATAGACAATTGTAAAAGTTTTTGGGGCAGACCTGACCTGTTGAAAAGAGATGGTATTCATCAGCTCAGGTCAGGAAGCAGACAGACTGGCTAAACCGACCGTCTGCTAGCTGTCTCACGTCACCAAGGTCAGATAAATCCCATCACATAGAGACTCTTTCACCTAGATATCATCATATAGAGACTGTGTCTGTTCCCCGAATTAGGAAATACAAAAAAACTCCCAAACCCATTTAAGGGTAAAAATTTAATTGATGTTCAACAAATAAAAAACAGATATAATACAAATGAACAAATGATAAAGCTTGGGTTGCTGAATATTTGATCCCTCACTTCAAAAGGACAAATTTTCTATCAGAGTTAGTACTGACTGCAGATAAAGTCCTAATTGTTGGTGATTTTAATATACATGTAGATAACGAAAAAGATGCATTTGGATTGGCATTTAAAGACATTCTGAACTATTGCAGTTAGACAACATGTGTCAGCACCTACTCATTGTCGTAATCATACTCTAGATCTAATATTATCACTTGGAATCAATGTTGATGCCGTTAAAATTCTGCAGCAGAGCGATGACATCTCAGATAATTATCTAGTCTTGTGTATACTTTTATACACTTGTGTATAATTTTATACACTTTTTATACATTTAGCCAAGGCTGCAAAGCCGACTCTGTGTTACAAATATGTTAGACCCATCACTTCTGCTACTAAAGATTGCTTTATTAATAACATTCCTGATCAGTTTCGTCTCCTCAGAATCCCAGATAGCTTAGAACAACTTGATATTGCGACAGAAACTTTTGACTCTCTTTTCCAGTACTTTAGACACAGTTGATCCTTTGCGCTTAAAGAAGTCCAACGCCGTGGTACAACGAGCCTCTCAGGCTCTTAAGAGAGCAGCCAGAAAAATGGAGCGCAACTGGAAGAAAATCGTTTTTTTTTTTGCATTTCATGGAAAGAGAGCACAATTGCATACAGAGAAGCCTTAAAAATTGCTAGATCTGCTTATTTTTCAACCCTATTAGAAGAAAATAAACAAAACCCAAGGTATTTATTTAAAACTAAATTAAATAAATTAACAAAACATAAAGCGTCAACCCCAGACATTTCCAAGCAGCACAGCAGTAATGACTTTATGAACTTCTTTACTTATAAGATTGATAATATCAGTGAAAAAATTATAACTATGCAACCGTCTACTACAGTATCGCATCAGACAGTGCATTGTAGTCTCCCTGAGGAAAATTTTGATTTATTAATTTTTAGATGATTTATTAATCATCTAAATCGACAACATGTACAGTTAGACCCTATAGCCTATACCGACTAAGCTATTGAAAGAGATGCTTCCAAAGGTCATAGATCCTCTTATTAATATCATTAATTCATCTTTGTCATTAGGATACATACCAAAAACTTTTAAGCTGGCTATGATTAAACTGCTTGTTAAAAAAACCGCAACTTGATCGTACAGAATTAGTCAATTACAGGCCGATCTCGAATCTACCTTTTCTATCAAAGATACTCGAAAAGGCAGTATCCTCACAACTGTTCCTTTTTAGAAAGAAATGGATTTCCAGACAGGATTTAGACTGTACCATAATACTGAGACAGCTCTCAGTAGTCACAAATGATTTGCTCTTATCATCCGATCGTGGTTGCATCTTTCTATTAGCGTTACTCAATCTTAGTGCTGTATCTGATACAACATTCTTTTAAATAGACTCGAAAATTATGTTGGCATTAGTGGAATTGCATTAGCATGGTTTAAATCATACTTATCTGACCGTTATCAGTTTGTAGCAATAAATAAAGAGATGTCTTATCGATCACAAGTTCAGTATGGAGTAACACAAGGCTCAGTACTAGGACCGTTGCTGTTCACTCTGTACATGCAACCCTTGGGAGATATACTAGGAAACATGGCATTAGTTTTTACTGTTATGCTGATGACACTCAGCTCTACATTTCTTCACGCCCTGACGAAACTTACCAATTCACAAAATTAATGGAATGCATTGCTGATATAAAAAACTGGATGACTATACTAGTATCCTACTACTTAACTCTGAAAAAACAGAGATTCTAATTATTGGACAAAAAATGTCCTCACGTAATAACATAGAATATTGTCTAACACTTGATGGCTGCTCTGTCAAACCTTCATCGTCGGTTAGGATCCTGGGTGTGCTCTTTGATACCAATCTTTCATTTGAAAGTCACGTGTCTAGTATCTGTAAAACCGCATTCTTCCATCTTAAAAATATATTTAAATTACGTCATATGCTCTCAATGACAAATGCAGAACAATTAGTTCATGTGTTCATGACATCAAGGCTAGATTATTGTAATGCTCTTATGAGTGGTTGCCCTGCACGCTTAATAAATAAACTACAGCTGGTCCAAAAAGCAGCAGCTCGAGTTCTTACCAGAACCAGGAAGTATGACCATAGCCGGTTCTGTCAACACTGCATTGGCTCCCTATTAAACACAGTATACATTTTTCAATATTGCTGATTACTTACAAAGCACTAAATGGTTTCGCTCCCCAGTGCTTGCGCAAGCTCTTAATGCATTATAGTCCATCAAGTCTATTGCGATCTGAAAATTCCATCCAGTTGATAATACCTAGAAAATAAAAATCGACTGCTGGCGGTAGATCCTTTTCCTATTTAGCACCAAAACTCTGGAACAGTCTCCCTAACATTGTCCGGGAAGCAGACACAATCTGTCAGTTAAAATTTAGACTAAAAACACATCTCTTTGACGTAGCATACACATAACACATTATAAACTTCTATAATTCAATGTTAGGCTGCATAGATTAGGTCAGCCGGAACTGGGAACACTCCCCATAAATCCTGCTGTACTTGTTATATCATAAGAAGAATGGTGTCTACGCTAATATTAGTCTCTCTGTTTATTCCGAGGTTTACCACAGTCCGCCAGATCCAGGCCGTATCCAGATCTGATAAAGGACCTGCGTCTGGACACGAAGACAACACAGTCCAGAAGTGTCAACTAGTCTCTCCCCTATGAAGGCCCCCTTGTCCTTCCCTTTACCTCTGTAAGGATAAAATGTTGTCAAAATAGTTCCTGTTCACATGGCTACTCGGAAGCGATAAATAATTCTTTTTTTTTTTAAGGCCAGACAAGTAATTTGTTGAGGTCAATTTGTAAAGAAAGAATACACGCCTGCACACATATACTTTCAAACGTGCATACCTATAGACTAAACACGTAATACACATGTGCATGTCGTCAGCGTTTTCACAGGTTATATATATAAAACCTTTTTTATTTATTTATTTATTTTCTTCAAGGCTTGGACCTTGGAACCTATTTCATGGTTTGCGTTCTCGAGCCACCAGGCACTGTTGTTGTGCGAATGAGCGGGCCGGAGCACGTTAAGGGTATTCTGTTAGAACGCTGTCGTGTAAGCGGCCCCTAAGTTAATAACTAATGATCTTTGCAATGGAAGTGAATCGATCAAAACTAACTTTAGCTGGACAATAACTTTTTTCTGCAGCTGCTGTAAAGCCAAAACAATCACTGTTACTTTAATTTCCTATTATCACTGTAAAGCTGCGTTGAAACAGTCCATATTGTTAAAAGTGTTATATAAATGAAGGTGACTTGACAATGGTGCAAAAGTGAGTCCACAAAACACATAACATGGCCAAGATGCTGAGTGTGTGACTGAGTGTTGGCTATATGCCATCAAATGAGCCTGTGATTGGCTGCATGTGCGGGTGATCAGAGTGAGGAGAGGAGACTGTATGCTGCTTTCAAATTCACTTACTATCCATCCTAAATAGTATTCGAAATTAGAATTAGTTTGTCCCAAATCATAGTATTTTGAAATTAGTCCTCCAAAGATACCCGAATGGTCTACTTTTTCCAGTTAGAATCCAAAGTGCAAATCCATGCACACTCTGGGTGTTTCTCAAACAGAAGACTGCATCCTACCGAGACTGCATCCTTCCTAGTTCAGTCCTTCTGAGGCTTGTAGGCTAAAGTCCTCCTCAGCATTAAACGCTAGAATGAGACGGTCTAGTAAGTGTGCATGGCTACGTCACACATGTTTCCGCCCCTATCGCCACGGCACGAAAATATTATTAAAGGGGTCATATAATGGTACATGCACTTTTACAAGTTGATTGTACTTAAATGTGTGTTGGCAGTGCCTGTACACAACCATCATAAAATTATAAAAATCCATCCAGTGGTTTTATTTTAATCTTCTTATATGTTTCCTCCTCTCCTGAATCAAGCTGTTCGATTTTGTGACGTCACAAAATCGACGCCCCTCCCACGATTCTTGATTGACAGCAGCGTTTCAACACAGCCCCGCCCTCGCTCCTGAGCGAGCTGTCAATCATAGCCTGTGCGGACAGGGGCGTCATTGTTGATAGCTGGAGAACTGAGCAGAATGGCATCTAAGCGATTATGGTGTTCTGTTCTTGGGTGTAATAACGAACACAACAGTCATTTTGATGTTCCTAAATCCGAACCGCTGAAGACGCAGTGGCTGAGTTTGTTTTCGAAGGGAATATTCCCCACGATCAACAGCAATGCTTTCATGTTTGCGCAAATAATTTCACACACCAGACTGATTTACAAACGAGGGTCAGTATAAAGCTGGTTTTGCTAAGAAGCTGCTCCTGAAAAAAGGATCGGTACCAACTATTCGTGTTCCTGCTGCACCTCCAGCAGAACTGAAGTGAGTGTAACGTTTTATTAAGCTTTATATTAATCTTTAGATTAATCTTTGCAAATCAATCGCTTGCACGCTTCACGATGAATGCAGCTATTTTTACACTCAGGTTACATTATGGCATGCTTTCTATGTACGATGTTCTCAATATAATTCATAATCCCACGTTTATAATGAACGACGCGTTATGGTTATTGTGTTATTTTATTGTGTTAACAAACGGTGTACGCACAGAGGGGCGGGTGGGCAAAGCTCATTATCATTTCAAGACACATACACTGAAACATCGTGCTGAAAACAGAGCTGTTTTTGACCAGGTAAAATGAGTGTTTTCTTACAATACTAATGAGAATTTTTAATTAAAGTATATTACAAACTTTTAATTTAGAGCCTAAAGAATCATATTAGCTTGTACAAAAATGGCATTATATGACCCCTTTAAAACTTAATTTTGGAAAAATCTTGTTTACCAATCTGTGTGAACGTAACTGCATGTAACACTCTAGCAGCCCTGACAAACATATTCTGCTTCTGTGTGATTGTATCCCGTGTCTGTATTTTTCAGAACACATCTGATTGGCTGAATCTAATAGGCTTAGTACTGTAACCTACAGCATTAAATACGTCTGGCGAGATTATGATGGATGAATCCGAGTGACTGTCACTGGATCTCTGAGGAGGGAGACTGAAGTTCGGTGAATCATTCGTGGTAAGTAAAAGAGGTCCTTTGGGGCCCAGATTGGGGGGGTGTTGCACATACATGTGCAAATAAAAAAAAACAAGGTGTATGCAGTCAAAGAGTGTGTGTGTGTTGTATAGATCTCATGTTCTCGGGCTGTGTGTGTGCCGATTACATCAGCGGATGGTGTAAGGCTGTTTACAGAAGGTCACAGATGAGAGCAAGGCAATTTGAGGCTGGAAATGAGTGATGTCCTCTCTCATTTAGACAGCACATCAACCAAAGCGTCTCACACGCTGGCCCTTCTTACACATTACACATGCAATAGCCGAATCAAGAATATCTAATGCTCAGGGACAAAAAGCTGGAGAGATGGAGAGACTAAATGTAACAACTACTACATGGCCAAAAGTATGAGGACATGCTTGTAATTAATTAGTTTGGCTACATCCATTATCAGCAGGTGAAGAAATTTCAAGCTTACAGCAACCTCAGAAATGATCATGGAGCTAATTTCTCTTCCAGCATGACAATGCCACTGCGCACAAAGATATATCCATAAAAAAAAAAAAAATCTAATGAGAAAGAAGTGGACTGGCCTGGACAAAGCCCAGACCAAAACCCCATTGGACAACTTTGTGAAGAATAGGAATACTGACCCTCCAAAAATAGGACAACTGTTTCCACACCAAATGCTCTCTAGAATGAGATTGTCTCTCCCTCTGACAAGCAATAGTAGATGGTAAAGCATGATTCACTAAGCTAAAAACAATTCATTATTTAAAACAGAGAGACAAGTAATTTGATTTGTCCTTTCATCTTTTTTTAACCGTAAATACAGCATATAGGAAATAAATGGGTCTGGGATCAAACCAATTTTTTTTCATCCTTCAGGGGTCACCCTTACAGGAAAGACATGGGCTGAAATACTCCTCAAATTCTAGCGATTAAAAGATTAATAATAATCATCATCACACATTGACTCCTGAAGCCAATACAGGGAATGCAATTAAAATTACCTCTTAAAATAAAGTAGAGGAGAGTGTAACAAAAAAGATTACAACTCTAGTATTTGCAGTAAATGTGTTGCTGGGATTGGGTTTTATATTTTCAGAATGAAGTGTTTTACTGCAGCACCACAGTTACACTATGAGAAAGGTGTGAATGTACTTGTCACGGTTCATGAATTCACTGGCTTTTCCTTGTCTTTTCACTGGCTTTTCCTTTTTTGTGTGATCGTTGTGTTGTGTGTATCATTAGCGTGGGTGTGTCCTCTGATCACCACTGGCGCTGATGATCATTTACTCATGTATATATTCTCTGTGACTGGTGTTCTCTGTTGTCAGAGCATTGTGGTGTTCCTGTCTCGATTTGGCTGTCTCCTGTGATCTTTGTTACCTGCTGGACTGTTCATCGTGTCTTCGTCGTCGGAGTTCTTCGTCACTACTCTGGATTCGGACTTCAGTTTCATTCACCAACCACCACAAGCCCGGTTGCACATCGATGTCCCTGCGTCACTCTCCCGCCTCAGTGTGTCGCATTGTGTGGACCTGACCTACTCTGTTTATTCTCAATAAATTTACCATTTTACCTGCATTTGCCTTCTCTCTCTTGTTGTCATGACAGTATTTGCCCATAGGTGGAGGAGAGAGAAGAGAAGGGAAGCATTTACTCTGCATTCATCATGGGAAAAGAAGAACCTATTAAAAAAAAGAAGCCAATTATTCACATTATCACCTTTAAATACATCACATGACACATCATATATATATGGATATACATATTATCATGTTTATAGCAGCAGTCTAAGCAGAGACGTCCAGACTTCCCTCTCCCCAGACACTTCCTCCAGCTCTTCCGGGGGGACACCGAGGCGTTCCCAGGCCAGCCGGCAGACATAATCTGTCCAGCGTGAAGGTCTTCCTTGGGGTCTACTCCCGCTGGGACGCACCCAGAACACCTCCCCGGGAAGGTGTCCAGGAAGCATCCGGAACAGATGCCCGACCCACCTCAGCTGGCTCCTCTCGATGTGGAGGAGCAGCGGCTCTACTCTGAGCTCCTCCTGAGTGACCGAGCTTCTCACCCTATCTCTAAGGGAGCGCCCAGCCACCCTGCGGAGAAAGCTTGTTTCGCCCGCTTGTATCCGGGATCTTGTCCTTTCAGTCATGACCCACAGCTCATGACCATAGGTGAGAGTAGGAACGTAGATCGAGAGGTAAATCGAGAGCTTCGCCTTGCGGCTCAGCTCTTTCTTCACCACGACAGACCGGTACTTCGTCCGCGTTACTGCAGAAGCTGCACCGATCCTTCTGTCAATCTCCCGTTCCATCCTTCCCTCACTCGTGAACAAGATCCCCAGATACTTGAACTCCTCCACTTGAGGAGCAGAAGTCCTCCAACACTCCACCAAACTGAAGCGGGCAAGCCACCCTTTTCCGACTGAGAACCATGGCCTCGGACTTGGAGGTGCTGATTCTCATCCCAGCCGCTTCAATGCAAACTGTCCCAGTGCATGCTGAAGGTTCTGGTGTGATGAGGCCAATATGACAACATCATCTGCAAAAAAGCAGAGATGAAATCATGTGGTCCCCAAACCGGACACTCTCTGGCCCCTGGCTGCGCCTAGAAGTTCTGTCCATAAAAATTATGAACAGAACCGGTGACAAAGGGCAGCCCTGCCGGAGTCCAGCATGCACCGGGAACAAGTCCGACTTACTGCCGGCAATGCGAACCAAGCTCCTACTCTGGTTGTACAGGGACCGGACAGCCCATAACAGACCCCATACTCCCAGAGCACCCCCCACAGGATGCCGCAAGGGACACAGTCGAATGCCTTCTCTAAATCCACAAAGGACATGTGGATTGGTTGGATAAACTCCCATGAACCCTCCAGCACACTGTACGTGTATATATATATATATATATATATATATATATATATATATATATATATTATTGTCACGGTTAAACTTCATTTTTATGGATTTTCAGTTTGTATTCATTAGTTCCTGTTTTCCTTTTGTTTAGTTTTCCCACTACTCTTTATTTGCTTTGGCTACAGATACGATTAGTTATTTCTCTAAAAGGGTGAATACACAGACACACACAGAGACAGATGCAGCCAAAAGTGATGTGTGAATGGGATATTTGTTTTGTTTTTATGATGCTACAAGTGCAATTAAGTGATCAAAATATGAGGAAAATATTTCATATTAATGAAATTAAACTTGGTTAAAGTATTTCTGACCAAATTATTTGGCAAAAGTCAAACTATAGCTACAGGTTTTATTTTATTATGCAAAAAAAAAAAAAAAAAAAAAAAATCCATAGAAAAACAAAAAGCTTTCAAGAAAAATCATTAAATGTCTACAATATAATCAGTTATTAATATTTTGTTGGTCATCTCTTGTTTTTGCATGTGTTCATCATTTCTTTGTATGACAGCCTGGCCAAAATTATGTCCACAAAATTTGCCATGTTTCATTGCGTTATCACAAATAAAACAATTGACTCCAAGTAATATGATTGCAAATGAAAAATCTTTAATTTTTTTAAATAAAAGGGTGAAGGTGTAGAGAATGAAAATTAAAGGAGAACTCCGGCCAATTTTAACATTGAGCTTATTTTTTTGTACATTTGGAGTGCTGTCAATACAGAGAACAACGACAAAAATCGGTGTTGCCTACACCGTGTTATCCTCTTTAAAATTTGCACTCTGTTGACTTCAATGGGGCAAGTTTTAAACCTGCTTTTAGCCTCTTAACATCCTTGATGTGTCATTACAAGTGCCCAGCCAATGTGAGTGATTCCTTCAGAGTTAACACGGGTGAATCTGACTGCAGTAGATGTGAAAGATATGAAGAAAAATGAAGTTAATTCGGCCAGCGCTCATACCTGTATTTATTTCCTGTTTTCGGTTGAAGTCCAAAGTAGTCGATTGTCGAGTTCACGCGTATGTTTAGTTACCTATAATCACGCGCGTGAACTCGACAATCGACTACACGGGTGAATTTTTATTCAGATTCACCCGTGTTAACTATAAAGGAATCACTCACATTGGCTGGGCACTTGTAATTGTTGTACCCCTGAAAAGGGGGAGAAGATTAATACAAACAAAACTCGCGCAGTTTCTCCACTGGAAGCTTTATGTAGAATGTAATCAAAATTAATCATTTGTATGAACAAAATTAAACATTTCTATTACAAATTAACTTCATTGACATCTTTCATATCAGTATTCAGCAGTTTTTAATGTAGCTGGAAGCTTTATGTAGAATGGAAAAAACCCGCGAGCTCTCCCCCTATGTTGACGCAGACCAGAACAATCGATCGTCCAACTTATCGTGCCCATAAACTGATCACAGATTAACTAAGTATAACTTATAAAGTAACATATTTATATTTTATAGACTTTTCTACGTATTGTAAATAGTGAATATATTTATATATTATTATATATAATTATATATCACAGTGTACACAGACTTATGCATTTAAATGTAGGCCCTACATGTTCATTTTCAATCTGTCACACAATGACACATCAAGGATGTTAAGAGGGTAAAAGCAGGTTTAAAATATGGGGGTGCAAATTTTAAAAAGAGGATAACACGGTGTAGGCACGGTGTTCTCTGTACTGACAGCACTCCAAATTTACGAAAAAAAGTTCTCCTTTAAGTGCATTCATAGCCCATATTTTATACCCCAAACATGCTATCTTTTTTTTAAGCAGGACGTTTATGTTTTGTTTTTAACCAGTAAAAATGCTAAACTTGTGAAGTTATTAAAATGGCCTTGATTCCCTTTAGAGAACAGAACATGAAGGTTAAAAGAGGACGAGAAAAAGAGAGACGCATGTTGATGGATTAGTAACAAGTCCTCGTCCCACCATGTACAAGAGCAGCCTGCAGAGTCTCACAATGACGCTCATATATAGGAAGAGTCAGAGTGTGTGCGTGTGTGTTTGATGGTGTGTGTGAATGCCATGGCACCCTTTTGTCATCAAAAGCATCCACACACACATTCAGCTCTCTGTATTACGCCTCTTAACCACCTGCGCCGCTTGTGTGTGTGTGTGTGTGTGTGTGTAGACAAGAGAAGAGCAGCCAGCTGGTCAGAGATCTACGGTAAGAGTCCAGATCCAGTGATCAATCCAGCCTCATCATTCAGCAACAAAGCCCACCTGTCTCCCTCAGTATCACACACACAATCCACAAACTGCACCTGTCTCTCTCTTTTTCTATTAGACCAGCACACATTGTTTCCCACCTCTGAGTCATTCTAATATTCAAGAACAGATATAAAAACCATCTGAAGACATCCACCCCTCATGCTTGGATGCACAAATATACTCACACACCCCCTCATATTCTCTATATTAGCTGTGCGCTCGTTCTAATCTTATTGTCTCGTAGGGTACAGACACGCCTGATTCCTGCAGGTTCATTAGAAATCCTCTTTTTATTAAACACACACATAAAAATGTATTATCATATGTTAGAAACAAACACACACAGAGAGTGAAGCGTCAACACTAGTTAATATTATATACAGCCCAGTTGCAAAATGGATTTCAGAATGGGAGTGATAAAGTTTAAGTTTTAGATTTTGTGTGAAGACAGAATGATAGACAGAACAATATACAGAATAACAGAAATAATGATAGATAGAATGGTAGATAAATGGATCAAGAAATCAGACAGACAGACAGACAGACAGACAGACAGACAGACAGACAGACAGACAGACAGACAGACAGACAGACAGATAGATAGATAGATAGATAGAACGATGGACGGACAGAAAGTGCTTATAACAGTTTTATAAGTTTTGGTGTTTTTGAGAGCTGAAGAGTGTGTGCAGTGTGATCTGCTCTCCTGCTGCTAATGTCACATGTAGACTGACTCATAAATGTCTTTAAACACTCATTAGACAACAGCACTAATATAATCAGCCAAATAGGGACTAATACACACTGCACACACAGCACACTAGGGGGCTGTCACACCAAGAACTGGTGCTAAACTTTTTGAGGACTAGATAATGCTGATTGGCTCAGGGACCCGGCAAGTAAAACATACATATTTTATATTTTACAGCACCAATTACAGCACCATGAAAAAATAAGGTCTAAAACCAAGAATAACATCTAACATGACTCGATGTACAGTCTCATCGAAGTTGATATTGTGAAAACATCGATAAACTTACACCAGCTTTATATTTTTGATTTGTAACCCATGAAAAGCTCAGAAACATAAGATCTTTGTCTTCAGAAATAATACATTTATAGGTGATTTAATATGCACTGAAACATTTCGATTCAAAATCTTATTGTCTATCACTTAGCCCGAATGAAAGCGGCAAATATTTGCAGTATGCTACGTTATGCAAGTGTGTATCGAGACACACAAAGATTTTATTTAGAGCACATAATGAGAAAATTATTTCCGCCCATGTAAGGACAAATATTCATAATTACACTTTCCAAAAGAGAATATAAAACGGGGGAGGAGACGCCCAGAGAAATTAGATTTGAGGAAAGAAAACAAGGATGAGGAGGGTAGAAAAGAGAGAGAGAGAGAGAGAGAGAGAGAGAGAGAGAGAGAGAGAGAGAGAGAGAGAGAGAGAGAGAGAGAGAGAGAGAGAGAGAGAGAGAGAGAGAGAGAGAGAGAGAGAGAGAGAGAGAGAGAGAGAGAGAGAGAGAGAGAGAAGAGAAAGAGAGAGAGAGAGTGTGTGTTTCTGAAATAAAATAAAATCAGATTTCATATAATGGGAACACTGTGTGCGTGGCCAGTCAAATCTCCCATTATCGCTCACAGCTTTTCGATGGTTATCTCAGTGGGGGGCTACAGACCCCAGAACAGCTTACACCTCACACAGACCAATCTCTTCTCAGCTGGAGCTCGCTCACACACACACGTCTTTGAAACTAGTAAAAAAAAAAAAAAAAAAAAAAAAAAAAATGTTAAACATGCATCTATCCCTTTAATATCATTCAGCACTCTAATAGTTCTTATTAGAACCCAGCAAGAGAGAGGAAATGAGGTAAGACATCCCACCAGGACTGTGAATTAGAACTCTCCATCTCTTTCATTCACCCACTCTTCTTCTATTGTTTCCTTCCATCTGTCCGTCTCTCATTCTGCCTTTTCTTTCTCATTTCACTCTCTTTTTTGCTATTGGACGTGATATACATTTTTTGAAAATTAAAAATAAAATTGAATTTTCCTCCTGTAAGTCTCTAGGGAAGAGAACGAGATAAAAGCCGGAAGAAAATAATGCATACAGGTGCATGGAGAACAAAGGGATCAAAAGATAAGATGTCAGTGTGGGTGGTGTGTGTGTGTGCGAGAGGAGGGAGTTTTTGTGTTGATGTGACAGGCAAAAGAACACTGTATGCATGTACAAATGTCACATAAGAATGAGGTCGAGACTGTTTACAAGAGACACATTGTGAACGTCATTACAGAGCGAAAGAGAGGGAGGGGAGTCAATAAATAGGAATTAAAAGAAAAGAAGCACTACGAACTGCTACTGAGCTGATGAACGCCATTAGAATGTTCATATGTGAGGCTGAAATTTTAAAGAAGTCAACATGAAATCAAAACTGCCCCATATTTGAATGGTCTGGTCTGAATGGGCACAATTCAAAAAAAAAAAAAAAAAAAAAAACATTTTAAAAGTTGTTTTCTTCCGGTCATAAATTTCAGCCCCTCTGCTCCAATCATCTGCCTTCATTATGATATTGTAGGCTCATTTTTTCTCCACCGAATCAATTAAATTAGTAATGTCTCTAACAAAGCCAATTATACAGAGACATTATTCATTAAAAAATAAAGCCATATGTCTCAACATCATCGCTTGAAAATGGCAGCTGATTAAATTTGAAAAAGTTAAATTCACATTACACGACCGATCGTATATTTATTATTACTAGACCTTCTTACTCTCGCTGACTAATATTCACATCTCTTTAAATCAGCATGAAATAAAAATTCCCCTTATGTTTTATCATTGACATAAAAGTATGATTTTCTTTTTTGAAACAAAGTGTGTTCTAAAAAGCGCTATACCAATAAATTTGATGACCTGTAACAGAATATTATAAACATAAATTAAATATATAATAAATATTCTGTTTCACCCATATATATGTGCTGCACTGTAAAAAATGATCGTAATTTTAACGGTAAAAGACTGTAAAAATGCTACAGTGAAAAACTGTTAATTGGTTAACAGAAAGTTTCCGTACTATGTACGGTAAATAACTGTGATAGATCTAACGGTACATTTAATGTAATTTTACTGTAACATACCGTTAAATTGACAGTTTTTGAAAGTAAAAAAACAACTCATTGTATAATTTACAGTGAAAAACCGTAAATTGACATTCCCACAATTCCCTGTGACACTTCACATTTGATGTATTTTTGTTTAAATAACTATGTTTGTTTCTTCATAGTTTTCTTCGTTTTTTCTAATCAGTTATGTACATTAGGGGTTTATGTTACATTTAATGTTGTTAAATTAATGTTTATTGCATTTTTTAAATTTCATGTGTTACCATGATGGTGTTTAATGTTTGTGTGAATGACACTGTGCAGCTTCTAAATATATTAGCATTAACTTTCTTGTGGAAGAACTGCTTGTGTTGAGCTTGATTAATTATGTGACTCTCATCACTGCAGTGATTGGTGGTTATCAGTGTATAAAGCAGATATTAATACTTCAATAGGTCGGTAAATTAACATTATATCACATTACTGAAATCCAATGTTAAATATACAGTTTTTTGGAAAATTGCCGTTTTTTTACGTTTTTTTTTTTTTTTTTTTTTACAGTGTGTATAATGAAAGTAAAATTGGTTGTGAATAATAATGTTACTGTTGACAAATAACAACATAAGACAGTGTTTACCTTTCATAATGAAGATAGGGCAGGATTTTTGTAACATCTGCTTCCTCCAACCAACAGAGGAAGCCCTCACCTGAATACTGACATCACTCCATTTCTTCTACAGTCACTTCCTGTTTGGTTTATATAAAGAGCCATGCTTTCCACTAACACTATGTGAAGTATTGCCAGTTTTACCTGCCTTACTGAGCGTTCTATCCATTGCCATTGTTTTTGCCTCTTGTTATGACCATTTGCCTACCTTTTGGATATCACGTCTTTGGGTTACTGTTTTTGCCTTGGTTGCTTACTTGGACTGTCTATTTTTGTTCACTGAACCCAGCCTGTATCTTTGACCATTGCTTTGCCTGTCGATTTGGATTTTCTGCTTCAATAAAACTTCTGCATATGGATTCTCTGAGTTCATTACAATTTTATCCATCTGGGGTGCGTTTCCCGAAAGCATCGTTGGCCAACTATGGTCGCAAGTTCATCGCAATGTCCATTGAACTCTATTGGTAACGACGGAACTTGCGACCATAGTTGGCCAACGATGCTTTCGGGAAACGCACCCCTGGTTAATTTTATCCAATCACAAAAGGCAAACATAAAAGTTTCCCTCACCTATACCCTCACCTTGGTATCATTTTTGCACCACTAACATCATTATATGGAATTGCAAAAAAAATTAAAACTGTTTTCAAACAGGTTTCCTGAATGAATCCCCCAAAATGCCACCAGTCAGGCAAGCAAATTAACAAATTAAACTTTCTAGGGAAATCAAATACAAATGGTTTACTTATAATTGCCTTTGCATACTCAGCTAGGATTCGAGTGTTCCAACATCCAAAACATTACATACTTCAACTAATTTTCATGTAACTCGCTACTCACAAAATATTAGATGTTGCCAAACAAATTACATCAGCCTCATAGCAGCAGTGATTAAAATAGAAATACACACACACACACACACACAGAGTGTTGTGGTCCAGCACCACTGGGCCGTGATGGGACGGTCTATGATCTCTGGACTCAATCCCGGGTTAGAGGACGTCTCCTCCTGATCCATTCCACCATCTGCTGCTGGCCAGACAGAGCGCACCATCGGGAGAGAGAGAGAGAGCGGGACAGAGAGAGTGAGGTCGAAAGGCTGGAGACAGTAAAGCAGGAGGGAGGACAGAACGGGCCTGGGCAGGGCATGTGTGATCAGTAGGGACATGGGGTCGTCTGTTACCTGTCCACCTCCAACCTCACACCATCTGCTTGTGGGAGCGCAGGAGCAAGGAAAAGAGGAAAGAAAAAAGGAGGCAGTATAGAAGAATGAAAGAGTGAAGAGAAGGAGGGATGGTGTGATTTGTAGGTGTTTGTATGTAAAGCGTACACAAACCTTTTTTGAGAAAGTCCTTTTAAAAGGAAAAGTTATATATATACACACACACACACAATCATTTGCAAACTATTAGTTTATTGTTCATTCAGTTTATATATTGTAGTCTCGTTGTTAATATATTGATTGTCTATATACAAATATAAGTTCTTCCTTCATTGTCACTGTATAAATTATTAGTGTTTAATTAGCTCATATGTTAAGAGTAAAAAAAGTGATTTTTTATTTTATTTTTTGTGTCCTAAACTAACTAATGTATTTTAGCAACGTGATCTCATAAGTATTTGTATGTATGTATGTACATTTATACATATTGTGGGGGCCTTTTGCCCCCATAACGCAGGGATTACCAGGTACACACAAGCACACAGATGTATATACATATTAGAGAAAAATGAATAATGGGTCTTGTAATTTTCATTAAAAAAATTGAAGGTGGTAATTAAACATATTGTGTGTATTTTGTTCAAATGTGTATGTTGTTTCAAACCTGTATGAATTTCTTACTTCTGCCGAACAGAAAGGAAGATATTTAGAAGAATATCAGTAACCAGACAGTTTCTGGTCTCATTGACTTCCATAGTGTATTTTTTTCCTATGGAAGTCAATGAGACCAGAAACTGTCTGGTTACTGATATTCTTCTAAATATCTTCCTTTCTGTTCAGCAGAAGAAAGAAATTCAAACAGGTTTGAAACAACGTGAGGGTGAGTATATGATGACAGAATTTTCATTTTAAAGTGAAGTATCCCTTTAACTATCTTCTAGTCATTGATTAGCATATTCTGTAATGTAATCTATAAACCGCGTCCCCGGGGGGTGGGTTTTATGTAAATTTTATGGTTGGTGATGTCACTAACCCGAGAGGAATGTCGTGTAGTCCCTACCAGCCGTTTGTTGTAGTCCTCAAAAAACTATTTCTTTAAAATAGGGCTGTCAAAGTTAGCGCGTTAATAACGCGTTAACGCAAAATCATATTAACGGCACTAATTTTTTTAACGCGCGATTAACGCAGCGCGTATTTTCTGTTTGACCCGTGGCCCAACCCCTAGTTGGAGAAATGGAGATACACAGTGTTGCCAATTTAGCGACACTGCAGACCCCTTTAGCGATTTTTTCCCTTCAAAAAAGCGCCCAAACCATATTTAGTTTGTGAGAATCTACCGGTACCGCCGGTCGTATACTGCTCTCCCAGCACGCGCGCACCCCCCTCTCTCTCTCTCTCTCTCTCTCTCTCTCTCTCTCTCTCTCTCTCTCTCTCTCTCTCTCTCTCGCGCGCGCGCGCTGAGAGCTGGTTATGTCTTAATGGGTCGCGTTTCAGTCACTATTTCATATTCATTCCGTTGTTTGACAACAGAAACAGTAAAATATACCAATGAAAACAGTTTTATTGAGAATTTAGCTTCATCAAAATGGGCATAGAGAGAGACACACTAATGTAATAATAAATAATAAATGTACATTTAGCATTTTCAGAAGAGCTGCCCTGTCATGCAAAAATCTCAACATGTTTGTGTTAGTGAATTGCTCAGTGCAAAGAAAGAGAAGTAATGGGAACCTGGTATTTCTTTGTTCTTTCTATATGTGTCTAATAGACATGAACAAGTTCTTTGAAAAACATCTATGACCTTTGAAACATGTCTCGTCTTCATGCTCTATGTTGACTATGGTTTCAATAATAAACATACATTTGCATAAAGCATCCATATTTATCCATGCCCATGTTGATTAGAGTATAACAAACTTGAAAAGTATTAATTTAAGGTACATTTAGAACAAATAAAAAAATTGTGATTAATCACGAGTTAACTCATGACAATCATGCGATTAATCGCGATTAAATTTTTTAATCGATTGACAGCCCTACTTTAAAAACAAACATCTTCCTCTGCTTTGAACTTTGAGCGTTGTAACTTTGCAGATGTTGTTTATGCTCAAACAGAAACATTACACACTAACTAAAGTTAGAAAAGTGAAATCATATTCAAGCACCCCTTTAAGGAAACATACACAGTTTTGAGGCTTCAATTGAGGAACCGATTAAGCTGATAAAATGAAGGGGAAAAGGCTACCTATTTATTTTAAGAGAATTAAGACAATTATGCAGTTTTATTTAGAGACACCATTGTTAGTTCCTAGAATGCTTTGCACATGACTGGAAATGGAGAGTAAATATTGAAATTCAGTGCAATTTTATGTGTTTTTGAGTAAAGGGAAACATCTGTTAATGTTTAATGTCAATTATGTTTGACATTTGAAAGAGTTTCTATATGTTGAAGTTTTGATCATTATCATTGTGCAGAAGAGTAGGGCTTATGGTTAGGTTGTGAATAGCTGCATGTAATAATCTATTAATACACTGAAGCATGTTTTGCTTTGTTCATTGAGCAATAACTTTGCTATGCTAGTGCAGTAACAAGGTTGTTTCTGTGCTGTGCTAGCAGCATATACTCTTTTAATTGTACAATACAGCACAAAGTCAAATATAGACAGGTCATGTCCACACACTTTAATTCACACACTTTTGAGAGTCAACTTAAAATAAAAAAAAGCATATTTCACTTAAAATATTAAATTCATTGTGTCATAGACTAAATAATTTGGGGGATTTTATATGATTTATTCAGGTAGATTCCGTGAAAGAAATCAAGCCTGAAAAACTACTCAAAAATATTATGTGTATTGTTACCATAACTACATGACATAACATGTTTTTACACTATATATATATATGTGTGTGTGTGTGTGTGTGTGTGTGTGTGTGTGTGTGTGTGTGTGTGTGTGTGTGTGTGTGTGTGTGTGTGTGTGTGTGTGTGCAAAACAGACTTCTAAATTACTCTGTTTTTTGAAAATGTAAAAATGCAGAAAGTTTTCTGTAATGAGTAGGGGTAAGGGGTAGAGATAAAAATCATGTCTATGGAAAGTCCCCATAAAACATGAAAACCCAATGGCTGAATTTTTTTTTAAATTCAGCCTTTTTATGGCTGAATTAAATTAAATTAAATTAAATTAAATTAAATTAAATTAAATTAAATTAAATTAAATTAAATTAAAAAGTTAGGTTATGTAACTTACCATCAAACTTTGGATATCAAATAGTAAAATGTTTGAAGTTTAACTAATTATAAATACCATTAAATCAATGAATCTAATAATTTCATGGGTTCAATATTTTGTAAACATTAATGTCTTTAAAGCTGTTCGTGCGTGAAATGGTTTGCATTTTAGATGCTGCCAATCTGTTTCAGTGTCTATCCAAACGTACAAAAATGAACGTGTGCTAGAACTACTTTACATACAAATACCTATGAATGCTAATGACATCCAGTTATATATGGATAGGAAGAGCAGGAGGTGGAAGACAACAGAGATGGAAACAGGGACAAGACACAGTAGACAGAAAGAGACATGCATGCACACAGCTGGGAAGCAATGCGAACAAGCAAAGAGTAAATAAAATTGAGATGGAGAGGGTGGTACTGTGCGTGTGTGTGTGTGTGTGTTCGTGTGTGTAATTGGAGAGGGTGCGGTACATTCGAGAAAGTCAGAGCGCATATGCTGACGGGTGAGTTTTGGAGGGGAAAATTGAGTTTGAAACAAGGGGGAAATAAAAAATGGAGTGATGTAGAGATAGATAGAGGAATAGAGGGATGGAGATGTATAGGCCAGTTAACTCAGGACGAAAAACAGAGCGGCCACTTCACCGGAATATTACTTCCCAGAATCTGTCTCTGTAAATCCCTTTGCAAATGAAAAGCAGCCTTTGCATACATAAGTCATCTTGCCGTGTCTGTCCTCCAGCCCCTCCCCTCAATCACTCAGATACTGTAGAAGACACAAAAGAACAACAAGCAGACCAGTCTTTCGCGTCAATATAATCAGAAATAAACAAAATATCATTACCAAAGTTAAAATAAAATATTTAGAAATGAAGAATCTGATTTTGCTTCTATGGAAAAACTCTCATTTCATCTCCATCAAATAAAAAAAAAATTACAAAAATGTATTTTCATTATGATCATGCCTATTTATAATGTCTAAATAATAATTTTATATAGTCAAAATATGAATAGGTAAATTTAGATTATAAAACGGTTAGTTCCAATCCTTGATTCAGATTTTTTGATTCACGATAAAACCAGAGCCCGTCTACGGAGAACCTGCCCACCACTCCCTATTAAAGGTGGTATCAGCGATTTCAGGCCCAAACATAAATGATCACATTCATCTAATATTTCGCTAGCTGCACGCCCCATAAGCATGCTGTCAAAAAAACGCGTCTCTCTAGGTAGCCTAGGCTCTGAGATCTGCACACAAAAACAGTTGGTATCAACATCACTCAAAACCAAAATAAACAGTGTTCCAACCAATCATCGACAGGGGCGGGTGTTGTGAGGTTTTGCGCTCGTGCACGGCTGCCTATGACGGCTGCACGCGAAAATCTCACAACACCGCCCCTGTCGATGATTGGTTGGAACACTATCTGTTTGGGTTTTGATTGTTTGGCCAAACAGACTGAAAACAGCTGTTTTTGTGTGCAGATCTCTGAGCCTAGGCTAGAGAGACGCGGTTTTTTGACAGCATGCTTATGGGGCGTGCAGCTAGCGAAATATTAGATGAATGTGATCATTTATGTTTGGGCCTGAAATCGCTGATACCACCTTTAAGTCCTATTGTACCGAATTTTGGTTCCACCAGAGTTCCACTGGGGGCGATCGCCCATGAGTGCAAAATGAATGGGAGTCTATGGGGCTAGACGGCTAAATTTGTCTCTTTCACCCGATTGCAGTTGAGAAATCTCAGATTTGATTGTAGGTTTTGCAAGTTCAACATGGGTTTTAGGTCGAAAGTTGAATGAACGAGTACTTATGTCCTTTCGATTTCTTACAGGTTGAGTTGTTGTTGCCCATAACACGCTAGCATTCTGCTAATGAACGCTGATTGGTCAGTGAAGGACTGATTACGACCAGAGATACCGCTTGATGGCATCGTGGCATCCGAAGCGGGACCAGAAACAAACAAAACAAAAACTCTTCTAGCACGTGTATTTACCTGTGTCAGCTGTGTTGTCGATGCCTCGAGAGAAAAGAAAATGCAGAGCGCGAAAGCACCAAAGTGACTGGAGGATTGCCGTAAAGCAGTATCTCTGGTCGTACATTGACATTTTAAAAGACTTTTTAAAGCAAATAAGTGACTCTAAAAAAATCTAACACCCAGCAATGTGTAATTTCTTTGCATCTCCTTTCGAATACAACATTCAAATTACTAGACAGAAAGTTATACCTTAGAAAAGTGGATTTTGAGGGGTATAGCGTCATAGACCGCCCTGTGAGCGCCCTCATATGGAATCAGAGTGGAACGGCAACCAGTTCAGAAGCCGGAAGTTTACTGAGAGTGAAACTTCTCCCCTTATTATACATTCTCTGATAAAACACGGCTATGACCGCTTCACCCAACGGTTCTATGTATCACTACACAACACCCCTAACAACCACTCTTAGCAACTTAAACACATGTTTGATCTCATTGATATTGTTCATTAAAGCTAGAGTATTGTGAGTGATCGAGTAAGCGAGTGTACCTACATTTACAGTAGACATAGCATTTTCCTTCAGGTCAGATCCTATATTCATAATAAAAAAATCCGTTTGAATGTCCGCGGACATCTTGTCCTTTTAACAGTTAAGGGGTTTTCCCGTGCCCTAGTCATTTGTCTGTTGTCTTCCTTCTCCGTGATCACACATTTGAGTCCTTTCGATGTAAAAGTCTTCACTGCTGACTGGCTCACTCATTAAGACAGTCTTTGCCGCCGTATATTGGCAAAATAATGTATGTAACTTCTGTTGCTGTTTACGGTCAGGGACTATTTTTTCCAGCGGAAGGAATGCTTGTAGTGATTTTACTTCATGAAAATTGCATAGATGCATATTTTTCGGCTTTAATATTTGTATTGTGTGGTAACCGTTTTATAAAAGCAATAAGGTACTCGAGGCTAGTGCTGTATCGGAAATAAGTCACGGCTGAAGGTTGCAGGTACTCGTCACACCTAACAACGCCCTTCAGCTGTGACTTATTCACAATACAGCACACTCACAGCCTCTCATACCTTATTGCTTGCATAACTTACATTTTAAACACTACATAGGCAGCAGATTTGTCTATTATTAAAAGAAGTATAACATACGAAGCCAATTCAGGGTCAACTATAAACTAAACAATTGTATTAAATTTATATTCATGAGATTTCTTAATAAACCCTGACCTCATTCAAAATCTCTGAATTGAACACAGAGCCACTATTGCAAAACAACTCCAGACATTTCCAAACTACAGAAGAGACAAGCATATTCAGGATTCAAGGGATATATTGAGACAGGAAGAGGTCAGAAAATACATCAACAAAAGGAGGCGATTCATTTATCAGAAGATAAATGAATGAGCAGTGATGTTGTGCAACAGAAAGAGTTGTGTAGACAACAGTCGATACACTTCTGAAACAGCCCGGAGAGGAGCAAACAGCTGCTCTCAGCTCATCCTTCAGCTCCAGCGCTTCTTTTCTTTCACCTCGTTTTCTGCTTCTTAACTGAACATGATTTGAAGAGAGACAGTGAAAGAAGAGAGACAGATGAAGAAATGAAACAGACAGACAGATAGATAAATAAAGCAATCAATGGCTGCAACCAGATTTCTGAGAAGGCAGGTTCAGAAAAACCCTTGAGTGACTGCAAAAGACCCGCAGCAAGACTTGGTGGCAACAGGCACTGAGGTTTCAGCTTGCACAGTAAGGTGCGTACTAAACACGTCAGAACTCCAAGACGAAGACGTACACCACTACTTCTTAAGAATGCACAGACAACAGTAAGTGATTCAAGCCATGTTTTATTTCCAATGTATCAACTTCTGCCATCAGGGAAGCGATATAGAGTATAGTCATCGTTATGAATTCTTTTTAATGTTTACTTTTTTTTCTTCCCCTTTAATGTTGTTGTCGCGTGTTGTGTGTGTGTGTGTGTGTATGTTGTGTACTTCTGCAGCTTTGAGTCCAAGACTAAAGTATACTCTAATCTACTCTACTCCTGACCCAAAAGCAAGAAAAGTCGGCTCCAATTTGCTCAAAATCATATAAATTATCCACATAATCTGTGGAGCGATGAAAGAAAACTGTAACTTTTCGGCCCTATGTCTCAGAGGCATGTCTGGAGGAAGAAGAATGAAGCATATGCTGAAAAGAACGCTCTGTCTACAGTTAAGCATGGTGGTGCTCGGAGATGCTCTGGCTACGCGAGACTACCTACCGTATAACAGGGAAAACATGGATTCCGTCAGTGAAAATTACATCAATGGCAGGGAAAGAGTTAAACATAGGAGAACGGTTCCATAAATAGACTTAAATGAATACAAACTCCAAAGCACACATAAGCTGTCTGTCACCCCAGCTCACTAGAAACCCCTGCCTCCCCCCTGCAGTTATTATTATATTAGCAGTTATTAGCTACTTGGAGGAAAAAGTGTGAGTAGAGAGGAGGGGGTGTAGCGAGTCATGGAGTGATGGCAATAAATCATGTTTTCATCTCTTGTTTTTTTTTTTATTCATCTGAATCAACCCACCTCACCCAAACATAAATCTGCATTGGCAAGAGAGAAAATAAAACAAACACACAACTGCTAACAGCCAAAAAGCCTAAAGCAGACTGAGTGATTCAGCGCCAGTTTTGTTGTTTGCATTACATGTTCATCAAATATGTAAAGTGATTAAAATGGTGGTGTTAGTGTAATATGATAATTGGTGATGTTGTGACAGAGCAGGGTCTAAAAGTCTAAAGGCCCGTTCACTATAAGGATAATGATAGAGAAATTCTCATTAAGGTCCCAAATTTTTGGACCCCACTGTTGCAAATGATTGTCATGTTGGCCGGTATATTTGTCCCATACTATACAACTACTAGCATTACAGCATTAATATCAACCGTCATAGATAACACTTTACTTTACAGAGTAATGGATGACATGGATGTCATTACTGTAGTAATTTTAGTAATGTTGTATGTCATTACCAAAATTACTACAGTAATGACATCAGTGTGTAATTTCAAGAATAATTCTGTACAAACACACTACCATGAACCCAGTAATATAAAGTGTGACCTCATATATTACGAGAATTAAAGTAATAGGCTATTCCAGCCTCGACGCGTTGTTGTTAGCATAATTGACGAGATATTTTATGGTTAGCGTGAGGTGATGTGTTATTTGTCCTGGTGTCAGTGGCGTAAAGGCATTTCTCCCTGATAAGCCCAACAGCACAAGGTTAAGCAGTGGAGAGGGCACCGCTCTAATTCCCCGCTCGGCAGGGAAGATTGACAGCCCGTTTCACTCCATGTCCTCGGCAGTGTTTTCGGGCAGAGCGTACAGGCAGACATACGCAGTGATTTGTGTTCCCACTCACGCCGCTAGTCCTGTTTACAACCACTGACTCTCCCCCCAAGCTTGCTAAATAGCATCGCTATGTGTGCGCGTGTGTGTGTGTTTAGCGGAGAAAGGAGGACATTAATTTGCTTTATCATCTCACCCCGCCTCAGTCTCCACTCTCAGCCTGCCCTCGCTCCTTAATAAACGGCTTGTGTTGAAGAATTGAATTTAAACCAGGGCCATCCAGCATATTTCTGTGCGAAGAGGAGGAGAGAGGGAGAGAAAGAGGGGGAGAGAGGCACATCAATAAAGTCGACAGCATTTAAGAGGCAGACAACCTTTACAAAAGAGCGTGCCCGCTTAACGGCCTGACATTGGCGCTCGTAAAGCAGCGTGGCAAGCGAGCACAGCGGCAAGCGAGCACCGCCACAAGGCAACGGCCCATGAGACGCTGCCGTTTAAAGTCATAACACACATCTGAAGCAAGAGTGGAATGACAAGACACGAGCGGAAAGGCGTCGCATGACTGCCCAATGTGTCTGGACAAAACCACCTGCTAGCTTCAACACCACATGACCTGAGAATGTGGAACATACAAATGAATAGTTACTTTAAATACCAGTCCTGTACAAGGAGAGACCAGGAAGTGTTGTAACATCATCAGTTTAACCAGTTGGAAATGGGCTAAAATATGTCCACCACCCTTCATGAAGTGACAGTAGAAGTTTGAGAAAAAGGTATTAAAGACAAACTTCATGTGTTTATCACTTGATTTGTTAATGGATGTTAAATTAGAGAGTTGGTAACATTTCGATCAGCAGGTTGATTCGATATACTGTACATGTATAAAATCTACGTGTTAAACAAGTTAGACATGTTGAAGGAAAATCTCACTGTCCAAAAACCAAGTGAGTTTCCAACATAGGCAGCATTTTAAGGTATCACAGGCAACTCCAAAGAGACTACAATTCTTAACTAATTAAGTCAACATAGTAGCATCCTAAATTGAGAATGCAATCCCAGAATGCATTGAAACAAGCTGAGTGAAAAAAAAATCTGAGATGGAGAGTGAGAAATATTTATTAAATTATATAGATAATATAATCATCATCATTATTAATCAAAGTTTATTAATATAGGCTACTAGTTGTTCATTACTAATTCACGTTTGCTTGTAATATATTAATGTTCATTTTGTAATGTTAAAAATATTTTAATATGCACTACGGTTAAAAAGTTTGGGGTCAGTAAATGTTTTTGTTTTTTGATAGAAATTAATATTTTTAATCAGAAAGGATGCATTAATAATGATAAATAAAGAATGATTTCTGAGGGACCATGTGACACTGAAGACTAGAGTAATGATGCTGAAAATTCAGCTTTGTATCACTGGAATAAATTATATATTAAAATAGATTAAAATAGAAAACAGTTATTTTAAATTGTAATGAAATTTCACCAATTACTGCTTGTGTTTGTATTGTATTTCTGCATAAAAGACATCATTTCTAAAATATTGAAACATCTTACTGAACCCACGCTGTTGAATAGATGTGTATTTTAAAAATTAACATTAATCAAAAGTAACAAATGCTGTAAAATTGTAATTCATTGTTAGGTCATGTTAGCTAAAACTAATGTTAAAATAGCAATTCGGTCACTTTAGAGGGACCTTTCTAGTCAGGTTGCTGCCTTAGAAGGCAGTTTCATGTTTAGTCAGCGGCAAGAAAGCTCACAAGGTTTTGAAACAGAACTAATTTGTTACAACTCTCCGTTCTTCCCCTTCTGAATACGCATGCCTGTTAAAGAGGAAAAGCATGTAGGGGAAATGAGAAAGAGAGGGAATGGAGAGGAGACCAACGGCAGCATTCCCGCACAACCATCAGAAGCCCAATTTATCTGCGAATTCCCACAGACAACAGATGGCATATTAGAGAGAGAGTCTGTATTTACCTCTCAGCCTTGCTTTTATTTACACCCATTTGAACGCACAATTACATGTGTATCTGCTCAGGAGGGGTTCCATGCGCCCCCCTCCCAGAGCTCTCTCTCTCTCATTCTTAAAAGGAACTAAGTGAAGAAGGAAATCCAACAGGAATCGGCTAGCGCGTCTCCTCTTCATTCCACATGCAGATTTATGCAAATCCATGCGCAAGCAGACGCTGACCTCAGATCGCCAGACGCAAATGCTGTAAATATCTTTTTTTTCCCTCTCATTTTTAAAATCAGTCTTCTGCCTCAGCACCTGCCGAAGTTAAAGAGAGGACACTGAAGAAAAAAAAAACATTCGGAAGATTTTCTCATTAATATGCAAATGAAAGCAATCAGATTCGTGGGTTGGATTGAATTAATCTCTGCCACCCTCTTCGCTTGTGCTGTAATCACAAATTACAGACAGGCATCTGACAGACAGCTAAGGCCTCGGATGCCGACAGACGGGCCTTTTACCTCAAGGGGAATAGTCGAATCAACTCCAACGGTCAGCTGGAAAAAAGCGCGCCGGCACTTACACGATCGGTTCCGCCGGGACTCTGTTTTATTTTCGACTTCAATCTTATTCACCGTAGTCTAATCATGAAGTACCTGCAGTCAGACGGCAGCGTTTTAATACACTTACAGCACAACACAGAGCTGGAATCACAAACGTCACAGTAAATTGGATTAGAAAGTTAGCAGACAGACAGAGAGTCCTTCAACAAGGTCTTCATTTTCTTTTGAAATTCGTCATGCTTTAAAGTCAACTAAACTCACTTTCGCTTACCTGAAGTGCACCGTGCACAAAAAGTAACAACACTTCGGATGAAGTTTAATGACATGACAAGCCTCCAAGTATTGACTTGGACAACATGCCTAAATCCATGTAAACCAAAACATTCCCTACATAACTATCTACATTCTTACCTTGTTTAGAGGAGAATATGACACATGGGCCCATAAAAAAAGCAGTTCGCACGCTGAGTCTGAAGAAATACGGGACCCGCAGCGAGCCGAGTCTTCAGTCACTGCCGACGCACACCTGTCGTGCCAGCGTGAGCGACGCAGCGGCCCTAGCTTCGTTAGGGTGACAGAGAGAGGTGGCGAGCAGGCGTAATGGCATCATTTTCAACCGAAAACAAAGAGACAGACAGCACTCTCATCTAACGAGGAACCCTTCAGAGCTCTCCGCCGGGCTGCTGCAAGGTCACCTCGCCGGATACAAAGCTCGCTGGGATGAGACACGGACAAATGCATTAAACAGGAAATGAGGAAAAGAGAGCAAACGTGTAAGATGTAGGCATTAAAGAGGAAGATTTCATTACCAGACGCTATCAGTTCCCAGCTAGAGAACTTTAAATCAGTCTCTCAGGGTTCACTGGTGAGTAGAGTCGTACAGAAGTCTAGACAAAGATGTGGAGAAAAGGTCATGCTTATCATGATTTTATACAAACTTATTATATTAAAGCCATGGTGTGTTAAAGAGTTATTCCCAGAAAGTGAACATGGTGTGTGCAGTGACATTTTATTATGTATTATGTAATATATCACACAATTAGCTATGTTGCATAACTTGTGACTGACATCTACTAGAAAGCAGAAGCTCCAAATAGTAAAAGAGAACATTCATTTTATGAATTTTAGTCAGTACAACTCAAACCATAGAAGTAAAACTAAAACTTGCCGAATAAAAGGTGACTTATATAATATACTGAATGAATTTCATGACACAAAATGTACAGAAATGAAAACACAGCACTTCATTCTTCAGGAAGAACTTTTTTTATTTTGCACAAAATCATGAATTAGATGCATTTTATCCATGAAACAGGTGGATAAAATGCATAATCTCCACCAGCTTTTTAAATAAATGTTTACAGTAGCCTACATAAAATACACACACATACAAAAATACAATACAATACAATACATAGAAAATTGCATCACTCATTTATTACTACATTTCTTGTGAATCAGAAAGCAGATAATGTCATTGTACTAAAATGATTTTGTGACATGCTGAGTCATTGAAACGAATGCACGTAAAGCATTTTGGTGGGGGGGAAAAAAAGAAGCATTTTGTGATTCAGAAAACCCCTTTTGTAGGCAAAATACATTTCTCATTCAAAAGTTGACAGTCTTCTGTTACCGACAAAATAAAAAATGCATTAACACTTATGTGCACAAAATGTCCCAGATATCCAAAAAGTTCCCTCCATTTTTGGATTCTGCCATGAATTGCTAACCAATGCAACCAGCTTTTGTATTTCTGTGTATGAGTGTATGCATCTAGTCAACGGAATTAGTAAGGTTACACTTTGCACACCCATAAATCAATATAAAAGGAAAATGTGATTCACATATGGAAACTGAAAACATTTACTCACCCTCATGTTGCTCCAACTCCTGACAGTAAAAGTCACCATTCACTTATGTTGTATGGAAAAGAGCTGCTGAGACATTCAGCCTAATAAAGAAAGAAGAAAAAATGAGGGCGAGAAATTGATGACACCTTTCATTTTTGGATGAACTTATCTTTCATTTCCTCCCATGGAGAGAATGAAGCGCATTCAAAAACCATCAACGTCCACAGCTAATTGTCTCTCTTTCTGCATTCATGGCATAGGCCCACTGTTTGGACTGTTGCAGCCTGTTACGAGATGACTAAGGCCCAAAACCCTCTGATTTACTGCTGGCTTCTTTCTACTCTGCTTTTGTCATCTGTTCCTTCTGCTCCTCTCTTCCTCTGGACCAACAGTGTAAAACGTTCTCCTGCCTCAAGCACAGATAAACACGAATAGTCGCCTCAAGCGCGTGTGTGTCAAGCAGTGAGGCTGCAGGCCTGCATTTTTAAAGCACTTGTCATTGTTCGACTACTGTCACACTGCCATTTTCAGCCATCGTCACCTGCCAACATGGTTAAGCCAGGCTTAAGTAAGATATGGTTAACAAACATTGAGTATTATCAGCTTAGAGGAACACTGGCTGAGGTTTCTTGTAGGATGATACCCTTACTGCTCAAACATTTGTTTTCTTTTAGCCTCTTTGTAACACAACATATTCTTCCACAGCTCATCTCTAAACTCTCTGTCCACCCCCTTTTTTCTCTTTCCTATTCTTTTCCCACTCTCAATACCTCTTTTTTTTAAATTGCTCGCATCTCTGAAGCCCCTCCGAAAGTAATCTGCTGCTTGCTCCCGATATTATATCATAATTAGCAGGGGTCCAGGCTGGCACGCTGCTCGCTAACAGATGGCACGCTAATTCTATTAGCATGTGAGGGACTGGCCGAGCAGCTTTTAGCCCTGGACGCTACAGCATCGACCTTCAACCACAGGGAAACACGGCGACTGGCCAGCACTGTCACCATGGGCAACACAGTCTGATCCTGCAGCAGCACGCGTTCTCTCTTTTTCTTTGCGTCACATACATTCTCTCTCTTCACAGTGCCAATCTCGAGTTTAATAGCCCTGCATGGTATCCAAAACCATTCATACGTAAGGTGTTGTTTATAAGAGAATTTTGCACTTACGTGAATAGGGTCCTCCAACCTTATAGCGTCAAGCTGAGCGATGTAACTTCAGACAGCTGTGGCTTCAGACACACACTCTTCAGGAGGTTGGTGAGTGTCGGCACAGCGATAAATACCCCTATTTTTCTGGTCCTTTAGCCACTTTTATCGATAGGAAAAGTTTAGAGAGGAGTGGAAATTATAGGGAAATCATGGTGGAAAGGGACGGGGAGGTGAAGGAACCGCATTTGAGCTCAATCCTCAAATTGGCTTATAGTATAGTGGACTTCAACCATGTTGAGTGGAATATCAAATCACAGGGAGACTATACTGTATTTTCAGTAAGGGTAGAAAACAGTAGCCTACATTCATATCTCACTTCACAAGAAGTAAAGAGGGAAATATACCTACCAGTCATTCATCACGCCAAAAAGTTGGGCTAAAACAAATATGATGGTGGAAGAAAACAAGATGTTACAATAATGATATAAACATAGGAGCAATTACTATATTTAGGGGTATGACAGATTGTTAATTTCATAGTAATAATAAATAACCATTCAAACTACTTTTCAAAAGTTTGGGGTCAGTAAGATTTTTACTTTTTATATACTATTACTCTTTATATATGTATTTTACTATTTCAAATGAATACTTAGTAAGAATGCATTCAATTGATCAAAAGTGACAGTAAAGACATTTATACTATTACAAAAGATTTCTATTTAAAATAAATGATCTAAATTTAAAATAATAGTATACACATGGATTATATTATATAAACTCTAAAACTGCACACAAGTGTTTGGTGTTGCAGAACTTTGTAAAGTGAACTTCCACATATATCCCATGCTGATTGTGTAGGAAGCAACTAAGAGAATGCTAGGTTCCTGTGAATTACAAAGCAGATAATGTATCAATATTGACAATGTAATGGGGTCATCAGTGCATTCACACAAAGTTGTCACTCAATAACACCATAAACAGTATTTCAAACGCATTGAGCTGTATTCTCAACAGGGTTCCAAAAACAGAACAGCGGTGTAAAGCCACGAGTAAACAAGACAAAGCTTAAGACAACTATCCTTTTGGTGTAATGGAGCACCTCAGTAACTGCGTCAGAGACTGTTTAGGTCTCAATTAGACTTAAGTCAGGGGTAGCGCCATATTTAGAAGTACAGTAGGCTATATTCAATGGATTGTACCGTTGTTTAGCATACCAATCATTTAGCTGGTAAAACATCTTTCCAAAAAATGTTCACTACACTTTTGAAAGTTGTGGGTTTTTAAAATAGGCTACATGTGATTTAGGACTATATATATATATATATATATATATATATATATATATATATATATATATATATATATATATATATATATATATATATATATATATATATATATATATATATATATATATATATATATACACACACACACACACACACAAGATACTTGGTGCATTTTGCTAGAATGCAAAATGTTGTGCATTTTTGTGCATGTCATTAAAACAAAAGAGGGATGACCCAAATACTAAGACATTCTGAGATTGTTTAAACTTTTCGTGGACTTTTGAACATCACTGTACATAATTGTGCATTGAAAAATGTATAAAATGCGAGGAAATGTGTTTATATCTAGTATCAAAGAAATAACAACTATTACGTATATGTGCTTGAAGCATAATACCTTATTCAAAAAGGCAAATAATTTAAAACAATTACTGAACTCTATTGAATTACAGAAAAGAAAATATGTATCTAGCAAACAAATAAAGCAATCTTTTTATAAGACATATCTACCTTCCCACATCTGTTTGTATCCGAAGATGTCACGGAAAGAGGTACTGTGTACATGTACAAACAATCGCTTCACTGCACACTCCTTATAACTATAATGAAACATTTAACATATTACTGTTGTAAGTCTGGCAATGTATTATTTTCCAGTAGTTACAGGATGAAAATAATGTCCTTGAGTATCTGAAAGGCAGTCTCACTTTCATAGATTTACAGTACAAACAGCTGCTTATGCTAGTGCCTCAGTATAACCCCAGCATGGCCCTGAAGGACTCCATCATTTTCCATTTTCTTTTCACTTTCACCTTCTCCCTCCCTCCTTCCCTCCCTCCCTCTCTCTCTCTCCTTCCCTCTCTTTTTTTCTATTTTCCTCCTTCCTCTTTTGTCGCACCATTTCTAGATAAAGAATAAACCATTTTCCTATGCAGTACTTATATATGCAACTGAAAATAGCATAGAATACTGAACATCTGGGTTTGCAAAACTACTGTACATATTTTCCAAATGAAACAGTCAGTGGGTTCCCTGAATGACTAGTTGACTAATTTGACTTAATGAAGTTCTGTAAAAACACAGAAAATTAACAAGCAGCTTTCTGCCTCTCACTCGCCTTTTTCCACAATTTTTCTTGATTCTTTGTCTTTCCTGAGCTGTAATACGTCTATCCTTTCTCATAAAGTTCTACATCTATCCTTGAGGATTTATATCCCTCTTCTTCTCCACTTATTTTCTCCTCCACCAGATCACAATCCAATTCTCTCTATCCTCTGGACTCCATTCGTGGTTGAGTCTGACTCCCTCGACCCAGACCTCCGTCTGTCTATTTCCCTCTCTCTCATTTTCTCATCTAATCATCCCTCTCTCTTCCTCTATATTTACATAGTGGGGTGAACGGGGTGTAGGCTCTTACAAAATGCTTCTCCCTGTAATATCCTTTTTTTCAGACTTTTTTCTCCTCCCATCCGTGTCCTGCGGTTGGTAGCGCAGAGCAAACACAGCCTGTTATTATGGCACGCTAGGTGGGCAAATATCATCAGCCCACTGCCATGGCTATTTTTACACATCAATATTAACACAGACCACAGAGAGTAGCAAAGCACTCTGGGAAAATTAGACCCCCCAGCAGAGGTCTAGCCATGGGGGGAGTTGTAATTGTGGATGCATACTTATAAAAACAGATCCTGCATACAACCAATGCTCATGTGAAAACAGCTTCACCCTCTGAAACACCATTAAAGTGCATCATGTCAACCAGTGTCATATTACTATGGTAAGTGAAGCTTTAGTACAAACATGTCACTTAAACAAAGCAAAAGAAATGGAGATGTGCATTTTCAACAGCCTTTGTCCTTGTTAGGTGTGTGTCCTGATGTAAAATCCTTATGTCTCATTAGTAAAATTGAGTTTAACATAGACAGTATGGAATAGAAGCAAACTTTACTTCACTTTAACAGGGACAAGACCTAGCTGGCTTCATTTGAGGGGTCTATGTAAATTTGTACCATATTTCACTTGTTTACTTTAAAGAGTGATTCATTCCTACATTTGCAACAAGTAACACTGTAAATCACAGTAAACACACCCATGCCGTACCAAACCGGAGGAGACCGGGCGAAATGAGAATAAATAACTTGTAAAAAGTTCACGGCACACCTGGAACTCTGCTGAGTAAGCGATCTGAGTCCTCTCAGCGGCAATAAACCCTGGACCATTACAAGCTTGTTTCCTTTCACATCAAAAACTCTTTCAGCCAGAGCCCATTGGCTGGCTGCTTGGACTGGGAAAGAGCAATCTTATTACAGAGAAGCCAAATCTCAGCGCAGAAAAGCTCTACTGTATGCCATCGGCTGTAGATCCATTCGGCCTGGAGCAGTCAGTCATGAGGATTAGTGTTGTTATTCTCATCTTTGGAAGTTGAAAAGCACTGCCTGCTTAAAAAAGAGAGAGAGAGAGAGAGAGAGAGAGAGAGAGAGAGAGAGAGAGAGAGAGAGAGAGAGAGAGAGAGAGAGAGAGAGAGAGAGAGAGAGAGAGAGAGATAGAGAGAGAGAGAGAGAGAGAGCTCCATTCTCTGCTCCAATCATAATCAAAGGCATTTTATGTTTCTGCTGTAAACAATTGTTAGATACACAGTTGTCTCTTATGCTCACCAAGGCAAAAAAAAATTCTTTTTTGTTCTAAAATACAGTAAAAACAGTAATATTGTGAAGTATTATTACAATTTAAAATAACCATTTTCTATTTTAATTATTTTACAACATTATATTATATGTCTTTCTGTGATTATATGAGAAATTATACATTTCAGTAAGATGTACTGTATCTTTCAATGTACCTTCAAAGGTTTATTCATGTTTTTTTGTGCTATAACTAGCATTAAATATTAAAGAAGAAGAAAGGATGATCGGTTCGCTTGCACTCCGTTCACTTCACATCTGTCACGTCACATTAAAGATCGTCAAAAGCGTGAAAAATACGCTATTGTTTGGATTTTGTAATTTTTTTAAATAAACAATTTAAGCTTTTTGCTTATATGTGACCCTGGACCACAAAACCAGTCTTATGTGTAATTTTTTTTTAAATTGAGATTTATACATCATCTGAAAGCTGAATACATAATCTTTCCATTGATGTGTGGTTTGTTAGGATAGGACAATATTTGGCCGAGATACAACTATTTGAAAATCTGGAATCTGAGGGTATAGAAAAATCGAAACATTGAGAAAATCGCCTTTAAAATTGTCCATTTCTATTGGCAATAGTGCTGCATCCATTCACAAAAATAAATGTTTTATATATTTAAGGTGGGAAATTTACAAATTATCTTCATGGAACATGATCTTTACTTAATATCCTAATGATTTTTGGCATAAAAGAAAAATCTAGAATTTTGACCCATACAATGTTTTGTTGGCTATTGCCACAAATATACCCGTGCAACATAAGACTGGTTTTGTGATCCAGGGTCACATATTAATAAACAGCCTATTGTGACTTCTGTCTCATAATGAAAGCGTGCGTCACAAAGTCTTACAACAAGAGTATGATGTCAGGCCATTTAAATCAGGTGTGAATTGTAGAGATGTCGATTCAAATGCTATAGAAAGGGTTCAAGGAGAATGAATAACACAATAGATACACATACACTAATATACACAAAAACACACATACCCATGTCCCACCACTAGTTCAGCTCCTTTGGGAAAAAGAAAAGAACAGTAAATGAAGGACATTTTACAGAACTCACAACCTTTCCAGGCATGAGCTGTGTTCAGCATCCTAAACCTAAAATGTCCCTTACACACAACTTTATTCGCTCATCAAAATGCCCCAGAATCACATGTAGGCCTGCAAAGGATCCAATTCATCAATTTAATGTCACACAACAAAATGTGAGTGAAAAGAGTTGGTTTATAGTGGAAGCATAGAATGCTAATCACAACTATAAAAAGCCAAACTAAATTTTTGCGACTGGTGAGGAGCATATTTTTCTGGTCCAGGGGGGAAAAACTAGTCTGGCTATCACAAAACCAAGCTCAATCTTTTAAGATTGAACATTAGTCTGGGGAGCCAGTTTGTGATTGGTCCCCGCTAATTTGTAACGGAAGCAGGATAGAAGAATGTACAGGGTTTCAGCCTGAGCTGCAGGGCGAAATCACATCGCCGGCAGATCGGCCTGGGTTTACCCAGTCTAGGAAAAAACCCTCATAAAGGAGAAAAAAAAGACCCTGCAATTCAAACCCAGAGGGGTAAATATTGGCCCTTAATAAAGGTAATTTCTGACACCGGAGTGCACACATCTGCACAAAGTGCTTACGCTACATATAAACCATTAGGCCAAACCCAACATATTTCATTAAACAGTTAAAATTGTGCTTTATTTTTGTGCAGCATCAGGAGAGATTAAAGACGGCTACGTCTCTGCAGTGTGTTAAACAACGCTGGCTCTGCAGAACAAGCTCAAAATCAAACCCAATCAACTCAACTGCACTGCAGGGACGGCTAGCCTTTTCCACTTCCTGCAGTTCCGCAAACCGATGCAGAAACATCAGAACCCCCCGTAGACTCCCCAGGTATCAGAGACTCATGCTTGATACAGAATGCACTAAATCAAAGCTAAATTAAAGCCAACTGTCCTCTGATACCTTAGACTGGGCTCAAAGAAATCTAAATATAAAATGATCCACATGCTATTCATGAGCTCCAGTGTTGTGATATTTTTTAGTGGCCTATTTGTTCATAACGTTTCTAGCAAACATAGGCATAGGCATAGGCATAGGCATACACAAACCCATGTGCAAAACTTTAGAGAAAGCATTCGTAGTACTTTTTTTTTTTTTAAGTGCACAGATTTAATTCAAGGAATTCACATACTGACTGACTATCAGTGTTAGGTAAGTTACTCTAAAAAAAGATTAATTACTAGCTACTTATTACACCTTCAACAGTGTAATTAATTAATGATGACTGTACTAATTACTCTCTCAGAAAAGTATTGCATTACTTATTACTTTCTAATTCCCATATCAACCTCGACTAGTTGAACAATACAAGGATAGATTTGAAAACTGCTCTTTTAATTCTTTCAAACAAATAATTTAAAATTGCATAAATTGTTCTTGAATTGCCCGAAGTATTGTAAGGGAGAAGATTACATTAAAAACATACATTTTATCATTAGACGTTAAATTTTGTTGTTAAAATCCACTATTGTTTTATAAAGAATTGTTCTATAGTCTATACAGTAGGCCTATAGTGCAATTGCATCAGAAGTAATTGTAATTAAATTACAGAAAATAATAAGAGTAACCCCTTACTTTACTTTTTCCTGTGTTATTAACTAATACTGATGAGATACCTAAGCTTTATCAGCTGACTCATTCAGTCAGAAAGATAAGGAATGCATGCTCGCACACACACACATTTGCCAACCCACACCCCCATCAAGGATGGGACAGAAAAATGGAGAATGGTACAAATAATAATAATAATAAATACACAAATGTACATTTTCAAGTTAAATGCAATCTGGTGCAGTTTGAGAGAAAATACCAGAACGAGTCGTTCGCAGACAAGGAATCGCTGCCCAGGATCAAGCACTCAACACCAGGTACCACCAACGCAAGAACCTCAACTTGCAGATCGACAGCAGATGTAGAATGTGTGGAGTATCCGAGGAAACAGTCAGTCAAGTAATTTTCGGTTACCCCACACTTTCTGGCAAGAAAGTTACTTTCAGACTATATGGAACGACATAAGGTTGCCAGCTACATCCATTGGATGATATAGCGACTGAGACAAATCAGACACAATTATTTGTTATATGTAACAAATAATCTTTAAAACTCACTCTGGGATCTGTGGTCCCATCCACCCAACAAGGGCAAGAAGGGTCTTGGTTACCATGACTACGATCAGATAAGTTGGTTTTATTGCTATTAAAAATGTGGAAAAAGCAGAGGCCATAGAAAATACCCACAGCCCTTAAAACAGACATTTTCTGCATCAATTTATGGATGAACTGATTTATAAATGAACATGCATCCCAGGACACTGTGTGCATGATTTACTGTATTGTGTACTATTATGTTTTTGATACTACAGTATGTATTTTATGATACAACCAACGGTCAATGTAACCCCACCGGTATTGTGTCTCCTATCTAATTAATGCGCATTTAATGACTCACACTTTAGTGTACATCACCTTCTCTTAGAATGCAGTGTGTGTTTGTTATATCTATCTGAGTATGAATGGACACAAATGGCCAGGCCTATGTCTAACCACACTTGAGACAGAGTCATAAATCCTACCAATAGAGGAATCTCCCATTTGGAAATTCCCCCTTTCTTATTGATTGAGCCAACCCTAAAAGGTGGGAACTTTCTCAGGCTTTAAATGGTTTCTACACAAGCCCTTCCCTCTCTTCTTCTGGTCTTCACTGCTGCTTTCTTTTCTGCTTTCCCATGGGCCCCGGCAAGCCATTACCACAGCCTGCTATGCCTTCACTCTCCCAACAGAGTCAGACTGTATTTTCTTCAATCCAACTCAGAAGAAATCTGCAACTTTACCATCACTGAATGGGCAACCATCAACTCTTCCGACTTCCTCACTCCTTGGTCGCCTGCATGGCCTTTCCGGCCCAGGGCCGGCATGTCACAATCTGCATGTGCTCAGCCATGTGTTCATGGAGAGAGAGAAAACCTTCAACCAGAACAGAGTCAAACAAACCACTCAAGTTCATCATATCTTCTTCATCCAACAGAGAAGAAAACGATTGCAACTTCAATGTTTGACACTCACCGAACAGTCAACATCCTTTTCCAAGAACTTCAAGAATTGTTTCCACTGCAAAGGCCATGCAAGTATACATTTAATGAGGTGCTCTGAAAATGATAAGCTGATGGTTCTTTTCATAGTTAAATGGATCTTTTCCATAGTTCCATTTCCTGCTTCCGGTTCCATTCTGTCACTCACCATTTTACCTATGCATGTACTGTATGTGTGTTTAGATTAGTCATGTTTGTGATTTAGTTCTTCAGCAGTAATTTTCTGCTTGCAACAAAGTTTACTTTACATTTAGATTTTGACTACAGGCTCTAGAAGTACTGGCATTTCCCTCCCCTGGAAATGTATATTTCTTAGAATGAATAAACAATTAACGCTGAGTGTTCATGGGACGAACAGGTGGGTTGATTGTAATATTAATTTTACTACATTAAGTTAATTCTATTAACTGATCCAAATATTCATAATCAATTATAACAAGTTATGATTGATTATTAAAGGGCACCTATTATGCAAAATTCACTTTTACATGGTGTTTGAACATAAACGTGTGTTGGTAGCGTGTGTACACAACCATCCTATAATGATAAAAATCCACCAAGTGCTTTTTTAAAAATCCCCATAAATCATAAGCACTGTCTCAGAACGAGCTGTTCTCAGATTCGGGGCAATGTGACGTCACTTTGCACAGGCCCCTCCCACGACTGTTGATTGACACTGCAGTTTGAGCTTAGACCCATCCAGTCGTGGATATACAGTTTACCAGTTGATTAAGCACCCACTGAAAAGGTGTGTATATTTGTTTACTGTTAGTTCAAACGAGTGTTTTGTGTATTTCGCTGTGTATGTTCCATGATAATGAAAGGGAGAGAGAGAGAATTTATGGATAAGACTTTAATGCGCACTTATATACTGTATTTATTCGGCTCCTACAGTGATTTTCTGGAGTAAAACTAAGGCTTCATCTTTTGTGTGAGGTACAATAAACTTAATTGATCTCATCAGTATATTTTGGTCATCATTCGGACGGGGTCTGCTACAGCAGGCTTGTATTAAAGGTGCTCTAAGCGATGCCACACGTTTTTTAGGCCAAAACATTTTTTGTCACATACAGCAAACATCTCCTCACTATCCGCTAGCTGCCTGTCCCCTGAACACACTGTAAAAAAACGCGGTCTCTGTAGACACCACAGGCTTCACAAACGGCAACAAAAACAAACTGGGCTCACCCGCACCACGAAACACAACAAACAGTGCTCCAGCCAATCACCGACAAGAAAAATTTGAGGGTGGGGTTTGGGGGAGGTTAGTGCACGTACACATGAAGTGGGTGTGGAGCGTGTGGAGGAGAGAGAAGCATGAAGAGGGAAGATTGAATTATGGCCGAAACACGACCAAAGAGACGACGTTCAGATGAACAAATTGCAAAGAAGAGGGACAACGATAAGGAACGCGCGAAATACTGAATTTACATCGGAAAAACCTTTTAAAGGTGGCGAGAACTCCGCCGGCAGAAGGGCTTCCAATCCGACATTCAGTTGCTCTGTTTTTGCAGAACAGGTAAATCCATCTTTCTTTCTAAACTGACGTTCATGTTTGCCAAACCAACACATGGAGTAATTAGCTAGAACTACGCAGTCAGTGTTAATTTTGGTGAATACAACATAACGTTATGTTTCTAGCAGCTAGCGATCAATCTCTATTGTAAATGATCAAGCAAATTCACAGTAGGGCGACAATTTGTGTGAATGATTGTTTTCATCCACTGTTTGTTATGAATTTGAATGTTTATTTATAGGCTATTAACAACTTTGACTAAATTTGTTTACGACGCTGCCGTTGTTTATGCTCACTGGGAAACGCGAAGCTAACGTTATCTTGTTATTATTGCGTCCTTGTATGGGAGATATAGTTATAACCTCAGGTGGCGAAATGATTTTAAGATATCCTAATGTTTCTCTTTTTCTGCATTCTGTTCTGCAATTTATAAAAGCATTTATCTAACTTGGCGACATTACACATTGAATGAAGTATCAGTAAAACTTAACTTTGTTTGTGACTACTTTGACTTTCCTTTATGTCGGAAGGGAGGGGAGGAGGGAGGAGACGGGGTGAGGAGGAGGGAGGGTCTAGCTAGCCTCCATTTTGTTTGACAACAATTCGAATGTCAACAAGAAGTTTCGACTCCCGGGATCGCTTACAGCACCTTTAATAGTGGATAAAAGCAGATGACAAATAACTGTAATTAAACTAAACTATTCTCTATCTCCATACAGCATATATTCTCTGCCTCTGTGGGCATTATTGTCCGACTCCGAGTCGAAATGAACACTACTACTGTGAGTTTCTGTTTTGTTATTATCAGATGAGATTGTCCTGACTCTGAGCACGAACTCGTGAGGCTCCGCCCCCTGGGCCGGCAGCAGCAGTTAATTTGCATTTAAAGGGAAACACACTAAAACGCTGCGTTTTTCTGAGCCCCAAAAAATGACAATTGAAACATGCTGTAAAAAATTATCTGTTGGGTATTTTGAGCTAAAACTTAACATACACACTCTGGGGACATCAGAGACTTACTTTACATCTTGTGAAAAGGGGCATAATGGTGCCCTTTAATATTTCTTTGAGCTAACTCGTTACAATGATTTGCAAGGAACTTGGTGTTTAAGTGCCCAACAAGTGGTATGAGAATGTCCCACAATCAGTAGTGAACACCAGTGCAAACCACCTGGACATCATTGTCCACAACAAGAAGGGCAAGCTGTGCCTGCTCATTGACATCGCCATCCCAGTGGACCACAACATAATGGAGAAGGTGAACAACAAGCTCACCAAGTACAAGAGCCCTGGAATCGACATCAGCAGATCCTGGAATACGAGAACACAGATAGTGCCAGTAGTGATAGGAACCATGGGTTTATTAAGATTTGTTAAGAAATTAAGAGCTCTAACTCCTTTTATAGTATACAGAAATGTATTAAATGTCATAATGAGTATATTATTTTACTTTACACTATATATAAAAAAATAATTACTACTTAATTTCTTCACTTACACTTCACTTATTTGATGTATATCTAAAGGCTTTGTACTTCTAAAGCTCTGTAACTTGCTGCTAAATTGCTGCTGATGATGAGCATTAAAGATTCACAAAGACTTGGTCATTATTGCATTTGGACAGAGAAAATGTGCATCTTTCACATTTTGTTAAACGTTTGAGCATATTGGCTGTAAATTAATCAAATACATACCTATATATTTATAACTACATGTTGAAGATAATACTGTACCAGTGCTTGCAAAGCAGAAAACTTATATTAATATTCAGTTTGACCTCCTGTGGTTGACCACCAAACATTCTCGAGGTTAAGTGCCTTCTTTAACTGACCATCTGTTTTAAAAAAAGGAGTGGAGTTTTAGACCCAATTTTGCACCATTTCATGGAAAGAGCCTTTTAACATGGAGTTTGTCAGTGTGCGGTCTGGTCAGAGTTGTCAGTTGTCAAGACTCTCCGCTCATATCTCTAAGAGCTCTGATAAGCAATGCTCTGTGGCTCATTCTCTCATTAGCGTTTAGCGCTACAGCTTTGTTTAAATGATTTAAGCTGTTTGCTGTCATCCTTCACATACGCTGCTTCATTTCTGATGTATGAGAGTCCTGGCCTCAAAGGGAAGACTATAAAACAAGTTCTTACCATGTCCAGATGAACAGAAAAAGTAGAGGAGAAAGAAAAAGGAATGAAATAATGACAAAAGGATTAAAGGGAAGCATGAACATGCTGGATGGGTAAAAAGAGAGATGTAATACAGTGATAATAGCTCAAGTGACACAACAAACACATTCATGTTGGCCATGACCTTTTAAATCAGTGTGTGTGTAGCTTACTCTCTCTGAAGGACACTGGATCTAATGTATCTGTCTCATGTTTGAAAAACAATGAATGGGTTTTGCACCTCCTTCTTTCTTCCACCCCTCTGTTTATCTCTCTCCTCATTTATTTCCCTGTTCTTTCTCTTTCATCGCTGCCTTCTTTTTTTTTGCAGTCCTTTTCCACGCACCCTTCTTCCCAGACCATCTACAGACAAGTCGCCGTGAGCGATTGCAAGTTGCCATGACGCTGTCTGTCTGAGGACTCCTCTGACAGCAAGCTTGTGTGGGATTCATCTGTCAATCAGCGACTTAACACACAAGAACACACGCGCTTAAAAGACAGTCAAGCAGGGATACATTAAACAGATCAGAATTTCAAAAATGCAGAAAGCAAACAGAAAGACGTCATTTGGATTTCTGTCTGTGAAGAGATGTGCACATGCACAGATAGCTTAATGAACAACTGCAGACAGATATGTGACAAATTGATCCTCTAAAAATGACCTTTGTGACAATACTGCAGATTTCAAGAACGATCCTGCTGCTCATGTGGGATATCAGTCACACACACACACACACACACACACACACACACGTTAGAAGAACTAAGTAAAAGTAGCAACACTCTGGTACCTGAATTTATCAGTAGTTTTTTTTGTTTTTGTTTTTCAATAAATTGCTATTTTTCCAGCGTTTAAAAGTGAAATGCTGTATACATTTCACTCCTGTAATCTGTAATTCAGAGTAAAACAGGATTTTCGATGAGAGGAAAGAAACAGGACAGGACTTGATTTTATCTAATGAATTGATAATAAATGGCCTTACCAGATTGTTTTAAACATTTCGATGGGCAGCAATACCACCAAAAAAAGGAGCAAATGAATGTATTAAATAAAGTCATTTTGAATTCTAAATCAATTTAATAACCAAGTGTGATTTCATAATATTTTTTTATTATTATTTAAACATATAGTAATATACATACCATTCAAAAGTTTGGGGTCAGTAAGATTTTTTCTAAAAAAAAAGTTTTATTTTATTTAGCACTTAAATTTATCAAAAGTAACGGTAAACATATTTATAATGTTACAAAAAAAAATCTATTTCAAACAAATGCTGTTTTTTTTAACTTCATACTCAAAGAATCCTGAAAAAAATGTATTGTGGTTTCCACAACAATATTAATCATCACAGATGTTTTCAACCTTGATAATAAGAAATGTTTCTTGAGCAGCAAATTATCATATTAGAATGATTTCTGAAGAATGACACTGAAGAATAAGAAAAAAAACACAAAAAAAAAACACAGGCATTCACAGGAATACAGTAGAAATATATTCAGTCCGAAAATAGATGTTTTAAATTGAAAAAACAATTTGCAATTTTACTGTTTTAATGTATTTTTTTTAATCAAATAAATGGCCAAAATTGTACTAACCAAAAAAATTGAGAATATAATGCCCCATTAAATAACTGTAAAATTTAAAGAAAAGAGTTCGAGTGAAGCCATGTACATACAGCATACCTACTTGAATAGTGCATTTTATATTTATGTATGTAAATATAAATAGTTTTACTTGGCTTTGACAATGTCGTTAGCTACATCTATTAGTAGCTTATAAAGTAGCTAACGACTTTTTAAAAAGAGTAGCTTGACTGTATACATCACTTTAAATGACCAGCAGCTTGGGTCTGACACACACACACCCACACCCAATAGAGTGAGGTGACTGTGCGCCACACAAACACCTTGTAGAGTTTGTTAGGAGCATGCATTAAAATACACTCAGACCTTGTGCAGTTTGTTAGAGCAAAATGTGAGACAGGCGCACACACATACACACACGCAAACAGGCAGGCGAGTGAAATCCCTGACTGCCTCCAGCCTTCACTTTGCATTTTGAGTGAAACTAAAGATTAAAGCCCTTCTCAATACAAAACCCCAACAGCAGCACAGCCAATTACACCTCCTAGACCTACCATAGAGAGAGAGGGGGAGAGAAAAAGAGAAAGAGAGAGAGCGCAAGGAAAAAAGCAAAGAACTGGACTGAGAGAGGTACAGAAAAGAAGTGGGCAGACTGCAGAAAACAGAAGAAAGAATAAAGGCAAGAGAGGTTGAGGCCAAGACACACTGTTTCCTCCAAAGAAACAGTCGAAGAGGAGAGATGAACCATGCTGACAAAAAAAAAAAAAAAAAAAAAAACACTTATTTAGAACAAAGTCAAAACACTCTGAAGATTGTAAAACCCAGCAAAGGAGCCACTATTTTTTTTTGCTATCAGTGATTACACACTGTTTTTTTTTTTTTTTAGCAATCAAGGAGCCTGGTGCTCCAGACCCTTCCAATGCACTGAAAATGAAGGGAGACGAGGAACGGGAAAGATTAAACAAGTGCACTTCCACCATCTTTCAAGCTGTGGTTCAGATACAGGCTCATTATGGAGGGAAAGTGTGTGTGATGGAGAATAAAATAAAGCCACCATTAGTGAAGTGTTTAAGTGAGCTTCCATAATGGTCGCAAGGTGTATATTAGACTGACCTAGTATCGTAATGGTTGAACATTCTAAATTCTTGGACATGTCTCAAAAATGCAGTGCTGCATTTTTTTTTTTTTTTTTTTTTTTTGCCATTACAGATGTATACAGAATTTACGGAACTTAAAAAGATGTATACAGAATTTATGGAACTTAAAATGGTCTTGAAATACCCTGTTTTCACTGTTAAAGGTTGTATCAGCGATTTCAGGCCCAAACATAAATGATCACATTCATCTAATCTTTCCTAAGGATCCGCTAGCTGCCCGCCCCAAACAACGGTGTTGTGAGGTTTTGCACCCTCCCCCTGTCGGTGATTGGTTGGAACACTATTTGTTTTGGTTTTGAGTGGTTGGTGAACCCAATTGTTTTTGTGTGCAGATCTCAGAGCCTAGGCTGCCTACAGAGACGCGTTTTCTTGACGGCATGCTTATGGGGCGGGCAGCTAGCGGATCGTAAGGAAAGATTAGATGAATGTGATCATTTATGTTTGGGCCTTTTTTGGGCCTGAAATCGATGATACAACCTTTAAGCCTCGATCATACTCCAGTTCAGACGCGGACTACTATATAATATACTACTGAAAGTGTATGCTGGGGTCCGCTCGGCGGACGTTTTCCACACATGCGCAGTAGATCGGCGTGTACACTTTCACACACTCAATTTCCCTCCACAAATTATTGCACATCTGGTTGTCTTTATTTTGTTTTAGCGACGGACTTCTTCACACAGCCTCTCTTCAAATTCGATGTCCATGTTGTTTTTTCACAGTTGGTGCTTGTATAGCCTAGTGACCGTGCATACTTGTCCGCACAGTCACAAAAAATGGGAGGCACGTACGTCTGCAAAGAGCCTCCGCTTACACCCTCCGATGGCGGTTTTTAGCCTACATCGCGTGGAAAGTAGCCTATATCTGTAACTTTATACATTGGGGGCGCTACATCTTCTAAAAGAGAACTGACTCTCCAGATCAAAACAAATGTGAAGAAGATGCAGGAACAAATGATGTAATCATAATCGCATGTAAAATATGTTGCGCTTTTCACAATATCGTTTCAAATCAGCTGTACAGAAAATGCGTGTAGGCCTATCTACATTACAATTTAGGGTTATTTGTTATCAGAGATGACATTGTCTAAATTATGTATTTCAGAAATGTACATATAAATATCACGCAATATTATATCTACCTATAGGCTACATCTAATATGTATCAAAATAACATGATCATTAACATTAAACAGCATATCAGAACTGCCCAATGTTACTGAATGAAATGTCGACCCAGGACGAGCTACAGTATACTGTGCAAGCATTAATGGTGTGGATGGAGTCAATCTACTCCATGTTCTGATCATCATTCTGAATCCGATCCAGATGTAGTTTTTAACAAAATTCGTGATTTTCTCAGCTTTTTGCTAAAAATTTTGCTTTGTCTTTTAATGAAACTTACCTATATTCAAGTGTTGATAAAACAACAAACTTTTTTTTTAAGCAGAGGCTCTGTTCTTTCTTTTGATTGCATGTTCAGATATTCATACAACAAAATATTCTGGGGGCCAAGACATTTTTGTGAAAATGGTCATAAAAGCTGGCGGTGGCTGGCAACTTTTTTAGGCGGGGAATTAAAGAGTTAATAACATTTAGGGGCTTTAAACAGTCATTCAATAATGTGTCTCAAAATCTAGTGAGCTTCCTGCCCAGCATTTTGGGAATCATCAGTCGGTGCTTAATTTGAGCCGGATCCAGGGACGGATTGTGGCGATGATGTGCCCTGGGCACGGATGTCTCAAAGGCCCCCTTCACCACATTTTTATCGTACACATTTCACGAGTTGCCCAATTCGTATGAATTCATTCTGGACACAGTATGCAATACCTGCTCTTCCTCTCTCATCTCCATCTCCTTCTCTCCTTCTTCTCTCAGTCAGTCTTTGTGTTGATCTGTAGCCTATATCTTCCCTTCCCAAAGCTGAGCTTTGATTGATACAGTCTTTGCAAACTGATTATTTTTGTAGGTCGCTTAAAACTTCTATCTTAAAACAGCTGTTTTGCCTCTGATCTCGCACTGTATGACCCTGAACTGAAGCGTAAAGCGCATCGCGCTGGAATTCGCGCTCGGCTTGCGCTTCTGTGAACATAAAGATCGCCTACTGTGTTTTAATTGGGAACTATACGGTTATCCGGACCACACCTATTTGGGTAGGGTGGGTAGGGTTAGGGTTAGGTTAACCGTATAGTACATTTACGTGTGGTCCGGATAACCGTAGTACCTTTAATTGGTCATCTGGTCACTCGGTCGGGTGTTTGAGAGTGCTGAAGCAGCTCAGATGAGAAGATTGGTTATCGTTACCGTCGCGACTCGCGACTTTTAAAAAAAACCTGGAGATAGTTGGCCGCTTTGAGCTTCTCTTGCTTCTTTGTCCCTTTTTTTTTTTGCTTTCTTTTCATTGATCCACTCGTTTGTGGTTTTAAACTCTTTTTTTTTCTCGAGTAACCATCTTCTACGACTTTACATTACACAATGATTTATACTCGCCTCTAGATGTCCCTCTCAACAGTGCAGCAATACATTAAAATTATTTATTTGATTTATTTACCAGTTAATAGGCTACTTTGTAACTGCAAAAAATAATCACATTATTCCACACTATTCAACCCAATTATATTGAAAAAAGATAAATAAAAATAATAATAATTATTATTATTATTTGAAAAGAGTATAAATTTGACAGGGCCCCCTGCTGGCCCAGTGCCCTGGGCAAGTGCCAGGCCCAGATATCATATAATAATCTTGTCACAGTCAGCTCGCTCACTCATAACATTGTGTTTTAATGGTGCATGTACTTTTTAAATAACCATAACTTGCTCAGTTTTCTACCGATTTTCAAACGGGTTGGTTTGTAAAAACGTCAGAGATGTAGTTATGACACTGCATACTTATGAATAATTATAATATTATATATTTCAACATGTTCAAGCATCCAGAATTATAGCCACGTTAATAACATTTGTAAGAAACCAAACCGTTTGTAAATCCGTCAAGATTTCAGCAAGATAAGAGTATTTGTGTTCGTGCTGATCACTCACCTTACATCAGGTACCACAGAGCCCGCCAGAAAGCTTGCCTGTGACAAGATGTCTTCCGCCGTAAGACGTTTGCTGAGTCCCAATTCGCATACTATCCGTCCTAAATAGTATGCGAAACTAGAATTAGTACGAATTAGTCCCAAATCGTAGCATGTTGAAATGAGTATTCCAAAGATACCCGGATGGTCTACTATTTCCGGTTAGAATTCGAAGTGCAGATCAATGCACACTCTAACGGCTAATATTGCCCACAACCCATTGCGTGCGGGAGGGAGGAGCTTTGCGGTGATGATGGTGATGTAAACCTGGCAGTCGGATGCAGCAACGGAGATGCGCCCTCAGTTTTTAAGTGTAAGAATTCAAATGTTTAACCCTAATTAAAGTTATATTTTATTGTCTCGTAATATTAATGGGTTTATGTTGTGCCAAAAAAGTACCGTGTTTATCTTGTAGGGTCCGACGAAGATACCGAGCGCCTCATTGCAGGCTACAAAACAATAAATAAAAAGGCTCTAGTAGCCTACAGTGTCATGCAAGTGTCTTTTTTATGTATTTCTGTTTCTATCTGACTTATATGTTAACTTTATCAGTCCAACCAAAGAAACATGGTTACTACACTAAACCAAACAAACATGCTCTTCTCTATCTACGTCACTCTTTCTACTATCATTTTGCCAAAAAGGTTCCATTTAAGAAGACATGTCCTAAATAACAGAGAGAGAGAGAGAGAGAGAGAGAGAGAGAGAGAGAGAGATAATCCGACCTCAAATTACGACATTGAAAAAAAAAATTGCCAAAACAAACAAATATGCATCTTCAATTATTTAAGCAGGTAGCCTAAAACTCCCATGGACATTTGCTGAAGACAGTCACAATAAAAAAAAAGAAAAGAAAAAACGACAGAGCAATAACAATACCTCCCCCTCCCAAATTCCACATCCCATCTATCCATCTTTCCTCGGCAGCATTATGCGTTTTGCTTCATTAGACTTGAATCTCATCTCCTGACTGCGTTCAGTGCCAGCCAGTGTGGCATCCGCTGAGGAGATCTGCACATCGGGTTCAATGGCACACTTAATACGTACTTAATACGCACGTCTGCATCTGCATCACTACACACACACACATATATATTTGGCACAGCCATTAAACCCCCAAAACACAAGCTGTCAGTGAGGAAGAGAAATCAGACTGGAGCATTCATGCAGGGTGAATGGTATATTTGTTTATATGTTTGTGGGATGAAGGAGGTAAATGTTGAAGAGATCAAATGAAATGTTTAGGTAATAAAAGGTATGGAAATAAATAGCAAAGTGTAAAATGTGTGTGAGAGGGAGCGAGTGTGAAACAGACATGAGGCCCCTGAGAGCGTAAAAGCGTCTGCTTTCATTACTTTTCAGAGGCTTTTAGTTTAATTGTATTCTTATGGTACGTCTCTGGTGAACGGAGGGGTTTGCTGAAGGATAAAAGTCTGTTTGCTCTCCATCTCCCACTGAGAATTGTGTGGGAAGAAAATTTGAAACTATTTTTTTTTTAACCAAAACTCAGATAAACTACTCAAACAAATACATAAATTACCTCTCAAATATCAACACTTTAAATATTCATTAAAATATTAAACAGTACTCTAAAATCCAGTCAGCGCAAATGGCTACACTGTGTCAGTGGCTTTGGTTTCGGTTTTTCCTATTCAGTTTATCTAGAGAAATTTTAAAAAAGTTTTCAATAAAAACAACCAAATTCAAAATGATCATAACCTTTGATATGAAGCAAAAAAGTATCTTAAAATCGGAGTGCGTTAAATGTAAAATATATGTTGTACATATTATCAACGATTATCAGTGAGTCTGATTCAAAAATACATTGCAAACTACATTCATTCCCTTTTATCAGTCTAATATTTTTATTAAATTATTTCCTTAATTTAAATCGCACATCAAAATTGCTTATCACTTTTTTTAAACAAAGTTGAAATCATGAATATTAAAATTGCACATATTTAAATAACTGGAAGCTTATTGCTTTTTTAAATTATAATCAAATTGCTCAGATTTCTTTGTGATAAATCAATTCCTCATATGAAGAAAATGAATGCATTGCTTTAAATTTGTGGAACTTAACTCTTACGAAACAAACAGCTAATCAAAGAACATTTGTTCATAAGCACACATTAAATTATTCAAAGTGAGAGCTCACACTAGCGTTGTTGCATTCAAAAACAGCGAGACGGAGTGTCTAGACGGCAAACAGAAGTTAACTGTTTTAAACATGACAGCACTTAAAAATAGATCTGCCTATGGTTGCAATGTTTAAACACATCTGTGTGCATGATAGAAAGGAAAAGATGACAACAACAAAACGGACAGACACAAGAACACTAACCTTTTGGTGATTTTCAGTGGTGTAAAGTATCTGTAATCAGCTACTTAAGTAAATGTAATCAGCTACTTAAGTAATCAGAGTAAATGTAATCAGCTACTTAAGTATATTTTTGGCTACTTTGTATATACTTGATATCCTTGATATACCTTTTATACCCTTACGAAAATACTTGATTAGTTGGTGGAAGTAACTACACATGAATGAGCACACATAATTTTGAGAGAACAAAGAGTTTTTTGCTAAGAATCAACTTAAAAAAATGACACAGTGTAGCTTTAATTAATAATGCAATTACTTGTAACATTTTGCATGGCACCTAACTTTTTCTGCAGCAGTTTATTTCTGCTACAAAAGGAGTGATATCGCCATCCACAGGACACTGAAGGTACTATATCTTGCGTTTTGCCCTTACTCACCCAAACTTGTCAACAAGGCTACTTCATGCGAATGCAAGTGCATTGACAGGTTGCTGAATCGCAGGTGTTTCTGTATGAGATGAGGACATGCAGCTGGTGATGAGGCCAAAACAAGTACGACCAGTGCAAGTAGGCTTTGACTATTTAATTTTACTTCACATTGTTTTATTTTCCCCCTTTTACTAAAGAGGCTTTTTGGAAAGATGTTGGTTTACTGATGCCCTCTT
>NC_138221.1:51651202-51744172 GCF_964197995.2 Scardinius erythrophthalmus
GTGGTTTTGTTACACAGCAACATTCTGTTATGTCAAGCTCTATTTAAGCCCATTTACACCAAAGAGGATAACTATAACTATAAAGTATTAACAATTGATCTAATTCTATGAAAATAGGGATATCCACGCCACAGCTATAGCGGTTATCTTTCTAGTTATTGCTCTTGGTGTGACTTAAAAGAGCTCTGCAGGGATGATGTATTTTTGTAGGCCAAAACCCAGAAACGAGTCAGCATTTCAGCACTTCTGGTTTCATCATCCCGAAGTCAATGGGTTTTTTAAAAAATGGGTTTTTGGTTACATGCCTGAAGTAAGGTCTGTGGTGAACACAAGCTAAAGATATTTTCACGTTTTATTCTATAACATAAAATACATCAGTACTACTCTCTTGTGATTTATTTTAACGCTTACAATTGTCTTGACTAATGCGGTTGTTAACAAATGGCTAAATGGGACTACAGAGGTTGTCTTCAGCTGAACAGGTAAACTCATCTACTCACTATTCTTTCTCAGCCTCATTTGTAATCGCACACTTGCAAACTATTAGCTCGAACTGTCAGAAGCTTAGTGATGCCAAAACCATGTGACCACGGTGTAGTTCGTTTATAGTCTACGTTTAGCTTTTGACTTCTGCAGATGGTATTTGCGCTTCAAAATTCTTAAAAGTTGTTCATTTGTGAAGATTATCACGATGAACAAAACGAGCAAGAATCATATGTTTTGTTATTCACAGACCTTATTTTCAGCAATTATCCAAAAGCCAAAGGAAAAATCCTATTGGGTTTTCGTCAAACCAGTGTGATGCTAACTGCCGGGCTGGCCTACAAAAATGTCATCCGTGTAGTAATCCAGATTTGTTAATTTAGGTATGATTCCCTAAAACTGGGTTCAGAATAATATAGTATGAGAATCAGAACAGATTATGCTATGGTAAACAATAAAACAGTCTTATGTCATTCATACATTATACGAGTGAGTGAGTGAGTGTGTGAGAGAGAGAGAGAGAGAGAGTAGTGTAGAAGAATGACATTCTGCAAAGAGACTAAGCGCTGAATTTTATCTGGAGGACTAATCAGTAAAAGGTTTTGCTTAATAAAAATAATAATAAAATAAAATTTACAGAACAATTTTAGTAGTATTTATTCTTGCATTTCAATGTTGGTGATTATAAGTAATTCATTCAAGTCCTTTTGTCGCTAAGAACCATCCAGTATGTCAAATTTTTCAAGAATATGTATGACCCTTTTAGGCCCCAATATACTGGCGGCGAACAAAGTTCTTCTTTGTTCTACGCTTCGGGGTAAAGAGTTACGAATACGAGACCAGCAGTACACATCCCGACGCTGCCGAGAACTACCTTTAGATGAACGTGCTCCGCGCTTTCCTCTCAATAAAATAAAATGACAGTTGTGAGAAAATTGTAGTAAAGAAAGCATCTGATCATAGCAAAGTGAATGTTTGCACGACATCTGCAAGTCAGCACTTCAGTAAAGTCACGCCACATTTACTCCCATAGCACATGATATAATAGATCGCTTTAAAGCAGCTTTACAGTATTAAACATAAAAAAAAAGTCTGTCTCTTTCAATTAGAATTCAGGTTCTACAATGAAGTGACTCTCCAGTGTATATATGTTTTTACTTGCAGACATATGACCTCGATGGACTAAACAAAAGAAATTAAGATTTCCATGTCAAAGCAGGCGGAGTCTCAGAGCCACACCTACCTATTATATCATCGCCACAGACCAATGGTAGTTTAATGACATTTTTCCGGAAAGGCAAGCCGTTTCAAACTCCCGACATGAACACAAAACGAACTTCATTTTGGCCTGACTTTGTTCAAAAACGACGTCACACCGTTTGTTCTACGTTTTCACTTGAAATATATCGGGGGCCTTTGGTCTCTGTTGAACATCGAAAAGGTTTCATTTTATTTATTTATTTTTGGTTGTGTTTTACCCAATTTTTGTGAGCATGCTCAGCAATTATTATGTGTGATTGGTTTTGTTGTTGTTGTTTTTTTGTTTGTTTTTTACAACCAAGATTAAGACCCGTACAAAATTCCTTTTATGGAACCAAAAACCCTGTATGTTGTCTGTCGGACAGGCTTTTATTTATTTAAAAAAGCCAATTTTCTGTTTCAGCAAGAGCTCCAGATTTGACTAATCCATGACTGAGACCAAATATAAAGATATAATGAAATCAGCAGAAAGCAGGATAACCGCTAAGATATGCCCATAACACAAACATCATGTTATGGCTGTTACAAAACAAGAAGAAATACACAAACACAGACAGGTTTGTGTTTTTTTGGCTTTTTTTTTTCATACAGAAAGCCTGGAATCAAATACACAAGTGCTACAAGGAGGAAAAATCTCAAATAAACATCACAAGGAAAAATAAAATAAAATGAGTTCCATGAGCATTTCCCCATTTTTACACTCCTCACTGGATTCGTCAATTTATTCACCCTGTAAACGGAGACCAAACCACTGTAAGTCCATTTGAACTCCATCTCCATTTGGAAGTCAGGCTAGCTTGTGGGTTGTAAGTCAAAGTTCATAAAGGTGGCAAGTTCTAGGTTTCAATTTTCCCAAGAAGCAGAGGACAGTTCTGGAAAAGGTTGTTTGTTGTCACACAGGATTCATAGTCACACAGGAATCTACTAAACGCTGATGTCGTCATTACGAAGACACATGCTACCTATTAAAAAGTTATTTCGCAATGATAACGGAGTTTGTCCTCTATTCCTTTTCGAAAGAACAAAACCTCAATCCATGACTGTAAAGGGGAATGTCTACCGGCCAATCATTTTTTGGAAGGAGGGATGACGCGAAGATGGAGAACCGGTTCACACAGTGAAGGAGAGCACAAGGTAGTGCCAGTGGAAGGAGTTACGTAAAAAGTCCAGTCTTAATCCATCTCATGTTTAACTGCCCAACCAAAAAGCTCAACCTTGATCCATCCACCCACGCTCATGAATCCAGTCCAACAGAATCATTTCTCTCTGGAACAGACAGCCAGACTGATGCAGAGGATGGCCACATTTTTGGACAGAAATCGACCTGCGGCAGCCTCCACACTCAATACTCAACACGGAGGAACCCGACGGTGGGGCAGCGACAAACAGGGTCCTCTGCGCTGGAGGGTTCTGTCTGGATAACGTGAAGGAAGGGGGCAGGTCAAGAGCTGGTTTAGGCATCTAAAGGGACAGAGCTTGGGGGGGATGTAAATCTAAAATAGCCGCCCCCCCCCCTCTTGTAGGCAGTTGTCTGTTGAGTGTGTGTGCAGGTGTGCGGGTTAGGTAACGGTAAGGGGCGGCACTAAGACTGTTTGAGTCGTTTGCGGGGAGGGCCCAGGAAAGGGCACTGGGCGGAGGCCAGGGAGCGATATGCCTCGGCAACCAGGTGAGGATGAGACGCCACCATCGACTTCCACCCTGAGGTCTCCATCACATCAGACGCATGGCTGAGAGAAAGAGAGAGAGAAACATTTAGAACACAACCCTCTTCGCTGAGCTCAGCATCCCGAGGGCATTCACACTGCACTATCACGCACACCAAAAAATGGCCTTTAACGACATTTACTCTGAGTGTGTTTGTGTGCGAGACGCTGACCTCCCCCTAACCCCGCCACGCTGTTGCCCCCAAACACTTGGCATTAATTGCAGCTCTTGCTCACAGTGTCGACATCAGGCTTTGCGGGCAGATACCCATACCACTTTCCCCAATGCAAAAGGTCACTGCGCGGTCAACCATCCACAAAGAACAGGTTACAAGCACAAGCTTTCCAGAATAAATGGGAAGTAAACAAGACCGGGGGGGCGGGGGGGACTTTTTTTTACAATTGTCTTGTGTTTGTAAATGTGTCAATGGAAAAAACTATATACATTTATCAAGCATTCAGAATTTAATTTGAAAGTGTTGCTCAGGATTCATGCACTGGAGTAATCGAATATGGAAAAAGTAGACATGACAGGAAACAATGGTGATATGAGGGGGAATGGGAATAGGACACGCTGCATGACTTAAACCCACATCTTTTGCAAGAGCACAATCTTTCTAAAGATGCACTGATATTACAATTCTGGCCAAAACCTACAAGTCATTTTTTTATGTTATGGCTGAATACCTGAAAAATGAATAATTGAAATAATTGAATAATTAAAAATAAACACTGAATCAAAAATAAACAAACTACTAATAAACTACTAATAAATTAACATAAATTAAAAATAAACACTGAACTAAAATCAATAGTTTTAAATACTGTAAAGAATTTAGGCACCACAACATTATAAAATACAGTGTGAAAAATAGATATTTAAATTAGAGTATTTTGTTTTTAAAGAGTAACTTTAAATGAGCTAGAAAAGAGCAGGAGGTAATATAGGACATGAAAATGCACTTAAATATTGAAACCAATAAATTAGAAAAATCTCTAAAATCTCCCAATAATATGTTAAAAAATACATAGATATTATTCCTTATGATATATTGATACATCCCAATTCTTCTAGTACTTGCAATTTAGTACATCGGATGTTAATCCATTATCCGCTCCACATGATTCTGTTAATGAGTCATGTAAACGATTTTAAGACCTTTCAGATTGCCAAATAATTTTTCTTAAAGAATCTTTATAACCATTTACTCTCTATGCATACATTATTGCACAACTTACTTCTCTTTTTTTGTGGTTTTGTCTCTCACCATTTTTGTAAGTATACTCAGCAATTATATAAGTACAAAATTCCTTTTAGAGAGTCTAAACTGTATGCTGTCTGTCGGAAAGGCTTTTATTTAAAAAAAATTAAAAGAAAGATTTGTTTAAATCTCGAACCAAAAAAGAACCAGATCATGAGTCATTCGTTCTTGAATCGGACTACAGTGGCCATGCTTTATGCTTGTAGTTGTGTTTAGTTGGAATAGAAAACATATTTCATTGTATTGTTTTAAATGTATTCATTTGCAAAATTTCACTTTCTTTTCCTGAGCAGGGGGGGGTGGATGCTCCTGCTGGCAGTCCTTGTCCTGTGATGACTGGACAAAGTCTGGCACTGTGTGGAAAACTGCTGCACTCTGACACTAAACTCCAACATGCCGCAATAAAACCATTTGAGAAGAGGAAGACGAGCACATAAACCAATAACATAAGCAGCAAACATGAAAGCAGGAAAAGAAGGGCAGAGAGGACGAATCATTTTGGGAGAGGGTGCTGGTGTGCATGTTTATTTTCTGTGTTGCCCTTGTTATTGATCTCCCTCTGTCTCTGCTGTTGTTGTGGCGGTGGGTGTTTTTGTATAGAGATGGAGAGAGAGAGAACAGAAATGATATGGCCACAGTCCAGCTTCATGCCAGCCAAGTTACTGCCATCCACAAAATGAACTCAAAATTACACCGTCCAATAAAGCTGCTGCAAAGACAGACTGAACAAGCTAGTTAAAAAAAAAAGAAAAAAAAATATACAATATAGAGCATAAAAGATAAGTGTGGACTGTGGAGAGAACAGAGGAGGGGACTGAGTGAAAATAACAGTAAATTGAAAGAACTCATACAGTATTTGCTATTCTAAGAGAGAGAGAGAGAGAGAGAGAGAGAGAGAGAGAGAGAGAGAGAGAGAGAGAGAGAGAGAGAATACAATTAAAAAATATATGTAAATATTCCCATGATAAACATTTAATAATGACAATATTTAATTGGAATTTTTTTTTTTTTACACTTTCTACTGTATTTGTAATGTGTGTGTGTGTGTGTGTAAAATAAAAATTGTAATACATTTAAAAATACATTTACATATTGCCATTATTTAATGTTAATCAATTTATTTTGGTGGGGCCACTGAAAATGTAGGCAGGGCAAGTAAAATCTGAACTAATGACTGGAGTACCACTCACTAGTTGATGAAGTCGACAGCCTGCGTCTTGAGCTGGTCAGCGCTGTGCAGGTCAGCCAAGATCAGAATCTCTGCTGCGTTTTCCACGGACAGACTGGTGCACAGAGCGTCCTCACACATCACCTTCAGCCGCTCTAGAGCATACTAAAGACAGAGGCATGCACTTCAGTAAAAATATGCACGCTAGAGTTGGCAAAACAAAGCACGTACTATTTGCAACCAATACTTGATTATCATTTTAGTTTGCTGCTCATGACACATGCACATTCTGGTAATTTTATTAGTGTGTCTGGCAAGAAAAATGTGAATGCATGACTGTGAAGGGGCAAAAAATGCCATCGTGGCTTTAAAAAACTTCTTCCTCTGTTTGGCATATATATAGCTAAATTTGGTGTTTGTGCTTGCTTGCGCAATACTCGCCTTGTCAGCAGCAGCGAGCAGGTCGTCAGCCATCTTGTCCAGATTGGGTGCTTTGCCAGTGTAGATGAAGAACATCATCTCTTTAAAGACCTCAGCCTCCACGTCGTTTATCTCCACTCGGTTCTAGGCAGGAAATCACAGCAGAATCTGGTCAACCTTAAGATTCCTGTCAGTCTACTAAGTTTTAAGAGCTGATGTGATTGGACCTGATGCAGTTCAGGGTGTTAAAACTGTTGTAGAAGCATAATGCGTAATTGTGACGAAATCTGGCTTTTCTGCTCATTAACAGCGAACACACCAAATTCACACGACCACTGACCTCCACCGTAGAGTGCATACGAGCACACAAAAGGACAGAGTGGCTAAAAGCAAATTAATATATAGTTCAGAAAGCCTCAATCCATTTTCTGTTCCTGCCCTGATCAATGTTCCGGAATGAGTGCTGCGAGTTTCTCTCTTCTGCCCAAGGCTGCCGGAGCACAAACTCTTTGTCGATTGTCGTGCTGGTAACAAAGGCTTTTCCGTCCCAACCCGTCCATCACAGCTAAACTAATTAATCCAGCTACTGCTAGGAACTCCACCCACCCACAGACACACGGCAAGGTCAAATGAAAAAGTTCACTCAAAAGAAAAACACAATTTATTAAAGGCTACTACAGAATATAAAAGTCTGTGTAGCCTAAAGGTGCGGCAACAGTCACATCTCAGGCTTTTTTTACACAAAGTTTAGGAGTTCCAAAATTGGGAGTATCATAACAAAAACGAATTACAAAAGTAATGTAGGATTTGAGAAAGAAACAGACCCAAATTAATTTTTTCAGACTAATCAAGAAGCAGAATTTCATAGAAACTCCGGATCTAAATCAGACAATCTGCCATTTGAGTCTGAGCAAACTAACAAACCTTGAGAGTCTCGGCCCTAAGTTAAGTTTTGCTGCAAAGTTCAAGGACTTCCAAAGACTTTCCATCCATCCGGCAACACACCACGTGACTGGCCGCCCAAGGCATCAATCCAGACACGACGAGACCGCCAGCCAATCCACAAACCCAGAAAAAAAAACATTTTTCGAGCAAAGGACGGAATCCCCAAAGGAACGCAAAGACAAATGCAAGTAGCCTCCAGACTGAACTGGAACTAGTGCTTTGACATACAATTTAATAACCCACCTAAGAAACGAAAGAAGGGTTAAATAAATGATTGATGGTTACAGTAGTTAATGTCATGTCTTATAAGTGCATATATTGATATTGATAGAGCATATAGATTTCATCATATCACTCTTAAAACTCATTATTTCCTCTCTTTCTTTCTGGAACTGGTGTGTGTGTGTGTGAGATATTAGTTTAACGTGTTAGAATAATCAAAGTCTTGTATGTATTTTAAAGAGAAGTGTTCTTGCGTTATGTGCTTACGAATTTAATGTCTTAAACTGCTTATCTATTTTACCGTGCTAATAAATAGTGTTTTCACCATAGTTTGGATATTAATATCAGCTGCAGAGCTGATAGTTACGGCCCGTTCAAGTGAACACTGGATGAGTCCCTTACAGTAACTAGGTAAAAATTACGAGGCGAAGTCATACACAAAAAAAATGGAAGGCTGTGATGCTTTCTATTCTATGACCAAAACCACAAGGGGTTAGTTTGGCCAAACGTAAGAATTCACACACAGTCATGACATTCCAAACCTACACTACCGTTCATAATTCAGTGAGTAGGATTTTATGTATCGAAATCAATACTTTTTTTTTTTTTTTTTAAGTAAGGATGCATTTAACAGTGACAGTAAAGACATTTATAATGTTAAACAAGATTTCTATTTCAAATAAATGAGGGTGAGTAAATGACAACATCAGGGCTCGACAATCAATCAGGGCTCGACATTAACCCTTGTCTGGGACAAGTGGATTTTTAGAAGGGGCAAGTAAATAAGAATTTTACTTGCCCGACTGGACAAGAAGCCCGATTAGAACGTAAATAACAAAAAAATAACTAGGGAATCACTAAAACGAGAGAATGATTCTGATTTTAACACACTTATTGTAAGTTGCGATCGATAGTGGATAATGTATTACTGACGGTAACAAGGTTGTGCACACAAAATGAAACTCAGTTAACAACATATTTACCGAAAAATATTCAAAATGTGGAGATATTTTTAACATATTACAGTTAAGCAACCTCACACAAGTGCTGTTTTCCTGAATACCATAATGATTGAAAATGTGACATTGATTTCATACAACAGTTAAATAAACAGTTAAAATTAGGTCACTTACATTTTAGATGCAACATTGACTGTTTTTGTTCTGTTTCAGCAGCAAAAATATTTCCAAACAAAGATCAAACCAGAACAATAGCGTATCTCACAGGAACACTGTGTTCCTCATTACGCCGTGTTTATTACTGAATGATTCAGCATTTTGAACGAGTCAAAGATTCAATGACCCATTCATAAACATCAGTCTCAGTCTCACCTGCCGCCACCTACTGGCGGTTTAGTGTTATGTTTAAAAGTATCATTGTTTCCAACGTTTCTTATTTGTATATTTAAAACAATCTCATAACATTAGTTAAAGCAATTGTAATTTTTCAGTGTAAATGATTTAATTTGATCAGCACTACCTAGGGTAACAGTCCTATAGTGTCTTATTCTAAATAATTAAATTTATTGATCAAATTTAGGAATTTAAAATGAAAGATGACGCATACATTTAAGATGGGGGGGGTGCAGATATTACAATATGCAGATTTAAAGGTACAATATGTAATATAATATATATGATATCAAAATATCCAAAAAACACTTGCACAGTGTTATTTCTTTAAATTTACTACTTACATTATGCTAAATGTTTCCAAGAATTTGTAAATTCAGAGAAATTCACAATTTTAAATAGAGCCCGTCCCTTGTAACTTGTAAGCCAGTCAATGACTTAATATCCGCGTTATTCCTAGTTTCCGCTTGTACTGCCATAGTAACCATGGCGACAGACATGGACAACTGCGTTACGTCTAGTGGCACACTGTTGTTTCATTCAAACATTATGGACCATGGCAAGCAGACATTAGGACAAAAGGAGAACTAAAATGAGGATCAATATCAGCATGGCGTTTTCGAGATGCCAAGAGCTACACGTCCGCAACTAACTTGGACTTGACAGAGCTTCACGAGTCACGACTTGACTGGGACGCCGCTCTTGCATGTACTTTATTAGACAGGTGAGCAAATGTACTTAAAACGAATCAATGTTATATAACTCAACATGATGAAATATTAGAATATGATCAGTATGTTATTCTAATGTTGATCTAGCTTACTGCTAGTCTCATACAGCCAAAAAAACTAACACATAGAATAACATTATAACTTTCAACTTACTCAAATGCAGTTTAGTATGATAGTGTAACGTTAGACCAAGTGAAACAGTGCTGCGTTACCTCACAAGTTTCATTCGTCTAATAAACTGACCAGTGTGAGTAGTAATTCTGCACTTGCGGTTACATTAGTTCGATAGAATTAAATGTCCTCATTCCTTTAAGTCTCTCATTAGCAATCGTGCCCTGCTTCATACCACAGTCATGTTAACATGAATGTTTTCACTCATCCATACCCTTACGAAAAAGAAGTTTATTCAAGTGTTCTATTAGTATACTTCTTTTAAACTAAAAATAAGAAAGTATACTTTCAGTCTACTTTTTATATACTTCTCAGAAATATACTTTATGTTCTTCTCAGAAATATACTTCAAATTGCACTTAAGTATACTTGACTTATACTGACAGAAAAGTCTAAGTATATTTAGCCTATACTTGTTGATCAAGATATACTTAAAAGTATAATTAAGTATTCTAAGTATTTTTGGCTTGTACTTGTGTTTACTATTTTTAATGAGGAGCTTATTAAATACTTTTTTAAAAACATAATATTACACACCGTCTTATAAACTAACATGTTCAGCTTTATATAGTAACAAAGTTTCAGGTGGAATAGCTTATAGAGTAAATAAAATGAGCATGGAAAATAAGTTTATTCAAGTGTTAGTATACTTCTTTTAAACTAAAAAGAAGAAAGCATACTTTTAGTCTACATTTTACATACTTCTCAAAAATATACTTAAATACACTTAAGTGTACTTGACTTATACTGAGAGAAAAGTCCAAGTATATTTAGCCTATACTTGTACTCAATCTTTTGATCAAGATATACTTAAAATTTTTATTATTCAAAGTATACTTGGCTTGTAGTTGTGTTAACTCTTTTGATCGAGTAGCCTATTAAATATACTTTTTTTACATCGTTTTTCATATACAGTCTTATGAAACTTTGTTTGAAAATATTGATTAAAGTGTTGCTATAAAACAGATATGTAAAACATAAAACAGAATCTCTGGATCAAAACACAGGAGAAGAAGAAGCTGAAACATGTGATAGAAGATTGCTCACTCAAATGTAAAATAATGTGACATCAAACATTAAACAGATTGTAAATCAAAACTGCTTAATGTTTCCAAATGAAATGAAGTGTAGGCCTAACCCATGAAGAGAAAACGACTGTGAATCTTTGGGGGTGTTGGACTCGATCTACTCCACCTGTGTTTTGATCATCGTTCTGGATCTGATCAAGGCGTAGTCTTTGACAAATATGTGATTTTCTCAACTATTTTCTCAACATTTTAACAAAATGTTCCCTTTCTTTATGAAACTTACTGACATTTAAGTGTTGATAAAAAAGGATGAAGCTAATAAAATGTTTTTAAAATTAAAGTAGAATTAAAGGTATTTTTCAAGTATAAAAAATAACATTTGAACATAGTAGTGTACTGTAGGCCTACTGCAACTGCAAAAATTGTATATAAATAGTAAACTGTAAGTATAATGTTAAGTTCACTTAAAGAAAACTTATAGAATAAAACTACTTAACTAGTAGTTTACTGAGAGTACACTAAAAGAGTAAAAATAATATATAAATGGTATATAGGGCGCAATTGGATAGTCTTAAAACCAATCAGAACGATGAAGCACTGTAAACCCAGATTTTGTTTCTAATTAAACTTACGAGTAATCATTACTTATTCTTTTATGTTTAGTAAAAACCTGCTATCATTACTAAACAACATTAGTTGTTTGTACTATTTAGCTGAAAGATTCATTGCACTAATCATGTTAAGCTGAGATAATGTTAAGCTTCTGTAAGGGAGGGGCGTGGCCTATTTAAACAGGTGACAGTGCGCAGAGTGTGCCATTGCAAGTTTGAACCGAAGACGAACATTACCAGCTTAACTTATTACTAAACAGACTGACTTTATTTCTATCAGACGTCTACAAAATATCTTGTTGAGAATCAACAGAGGTTTAGATGTTGATTATTTATCGTTTCATTTGTAGTCACCATGATGGTGAAAGGTGTTGGCTTTAGTTGGGCTCTAGCCTTTGATATTTAAACATCATATTTTCTCTGGCTGCTATAACTGTGAGATTAAAAGGCACAATTGTTATAGCAAAAAGCTAGGAGTAATGTGATTTATAAATCTCCTTCAGCGCCGCTGCGCTGTCGGCATCATGTTAATCCCTCCTCAAACATTTATGATTGGTATGCCGGAAGTATATATACATGGTAAACTATAAGTATGATGTTAAGTTCACTTAAAGAATACTACTAGTTTAGTAGTTTTATACTACAAGTTTTCTTTAAGTGAACTTAACATTATACTTATAGTTTACCATTTATATATTATTTTTACTCTTTTAGTGTACTCTAAGTAAACTTGTAGTATAAAACTAATAAACTAATAGTTTACTGAGAGTACACTAAAAGAGTAAAAATAATATAGAAATGGTAAACTATAAGCATGATGTTAAGTTCACTTAAAGAAAACTTGTAGTATAAAACTACTAACCTAGTAGTTTACTGAGAGTACATTAAAAGAAAACTAGTTGTGCACTTAAAGTTTACTACTGTTACACTTATAGTACACTTAAACATACTTTTATATACTTCAAGTGGGCCAATTTAGTCCCAAGCGGTATTAAAATAGTACACTTACAAGTTTACTACTAGTACATATTGACATTAGTATACTTACTACATTAAGTATACTTAAAAATATACTTGAACATTACTCAAGTATACTTCATAAAATTAACTTGAAGTATACTTTTTTTTTGTAAGGGTAGACATTATTAGATCCATCGGCATGATGACAAGTTCCATGATTCCGCTTATTCACTGCGTCATCAATCTACGCCTTTGTTATTGTAAGAGGTTAGCGACCCCTAACGGCGAAAAAACAACAACAACATTGTAGCTTTAAATATTCCAGCTGATTTAACACTGATAAGTATATTGCTTCAGAATATATCAATTATTTAATAAATAATAATAATAAAAATAATAATTATTAATATTATTCGGACAAGCAACTTTTTACTCGGACAAGTAAATGCCCTGCATAAGAGTCCCTTTTTCTTCTTCTTTTTTTTTTAAAGTAAACTATCCTTTTAACATGATGCATGTGGATGCACTGCAATAGATGAAGATCGCAGGTTTTCACAGTTCCTAAAACAGCTCCACACCAACCAAAAAAAAAGAACTTGGTCATCAAAAGTACTCTGGCCCACACCTGAAGCTCTGGTGTGAAAAGTCACTGAAGTATCCAGACAAGCTCATGTGCAGATTTTCAGGAGTCTTTCCTTTAGATATAAAGGGCAACTCATCTGTTTAGTCTCTCTCTGATGAGGCATTTCCTCTCTATTCTCTTGAGATTTTCTCTATTTGAGCATCAAAGCCATTAGCCATCAATATTCTACAGATGCCACAGCTAAATCATTGAGCCCCAACCATCATCTAGACCTGACACACTCGCTTTCACACATGCCTATACACAAACTGAGCCCCAGATCCCAACATTCATCTATTAACCACACACACACACACACAGTCTCACATATTTGCATGGACCCTCACAAAGTTAATAAGCCACACAAGCAAAAGGAACAACAGGAAATCTCAATGCTCCACAAACCCCAAAAGCAAGCACATCCTGTCCCAAAAAATGGTGCATGATGAAACTCCGGGAAAGGGGGGATATGGAGAGAACGACAGGAGGAGGGAGGCAGAGGAATACTGGATCAGCAGATGGTGAAATATGTGAATATCATAGATGATGATAAGGAGGAAGAGCAGGAAGTCTATCAGGGGAAGGGTAGGGGTGTAATTTCAGGATCATTTATATACTATTGCAGTACTTAATCATATAATGAATTAGCTTTTATTTTTTATATTTATATTAGTGTCCTTTAATTATTTTGTATTATTTTCTATATTTTATTTCAGTTTTATGTATTTCAACAAACTTAGTTATCGAATTACATTTAAAAAAAAATGTTTTTTTCATTTTAATATTATTTTTAATAGTTTAAGTTGTAGCTAACAATAACAATGCTGCGAATATATAAAATATATTCCAAAAATTCCACTTTTTGTATTTAAAGTGCAGCCCTCTTGATTTACACAGGCTATCCTCACTGCTGTGATCTATATCAGGCCTAATAAGACTGCCATATTAAAAAGCCACGTAAGAAAAATAGCAAATAGTGATTTATCATCGGCTATTGAAAACAAGCAGGAAGACAGTACAGTTGAGCAATTCTGTAAATGCAGAGGCATTAGATCAAACACACGGCCGGACTGAAAATAATTCTTATTGAGAGATACACTTACTGTATAAAAACCACAGAATTGAGACATCAGGAAAACACTTGCATGAAAACAACATGAAATGTAGATGGTGTGAGGGGCTCTGTGATTGTGACAGCCTAAAAGGACTGGAGTTGTCTCACTGCTTTTGAAGATTAATGAGACAAAATGGGAGAAGGGAGGGAGACTACACCCGACTCACCTTTTTACTCTCCTCCATCTCATGTTCAAACATAGCGCTGAAAACTGGGGAACGTGCTGAGAAAGTAAAAGAGAGAGAAAAAAAAAAGAGTTTGTTTAATACACAACACAAACTTACGTCAAAAAATGTATTATAGAGCAAAACAGCGATAGGACACTTTTTCAGCAGCATTGGTTTCAAGTATTTTCCTCCATTCATGTTCTCCGAAGGCAATTTAAAAATGTTCTTTGATAAAGAGTTCATGCTATGAGCTCTGAGAAGAACCCCAACATTACACATTTTTAAACCTTGAAAAATAAAATAAAACAAATAAAAATCAGAAAAAGAAAGGTACAATACAATCTACTCTTTTATGGGGAAAAGTTCTGCTTTCATGAAGCTTGGCAAATGACAATCAATTCAAATCATTTGTATAATGCTTTTGTGTTGAATCATAAGAGTGATGGTGAACAGGGATTCTGAAGAAATGTTTCAGTCAACATCTAACAGCGGTTCCTCCAACAACTTGTGCCTTGGTGCAACTGCCGAACCTTTTGGCTGATTAACCCAGGGAATAGTGGCGGCTCAGACCTTCCTCTCTGTTAAGTCTGGATATGGAGTCAGATCCATCTAGGGCAACTTTAACTTGTTTAAAAGGAGCATGTGAAGTCTGGCACATTCTCTCCCTCACGCGCACAGGCGCGCGCACACAGTCTCACACACACAGTCTAATCACAGCTCAGACACCAGCCGATCAGCTCAGTCTCCAAGGCGATTAATGAGCACTACCAGGTACGGCCAGATAACGAGGAATCCCGCCTCACCATGAGCGACAGCGGGAGAGAGTGAGGCTGTGTGAAACCTGAACAACGCTGCCCTCTCAGACAGCATACATTGGTAGGAAGGTATTCAAATGTTCCCCTAACATAATGTCAAAAATTCTGTCTGGTTGATTTTTGAAGGCAGCACATATGCGTCTTTCGCTGCCTATGATATCCCACAATCCTGTGCGTGTGGGTCAGCAGTTAGATAAAAATAAAATAAATAAAAAACGCTGCTGGTGTGACAGAGCAGTTAAAAACAGCGAAATAGTTTACACATGTACATTTTCAGCTTAAGATAAATTTTTAACCAGATATAAGCATTGTAATCATTAAATATTCACTTGGTTATCTCTAAAGCTCACATAAATTTGTTCTTGAAATGTAAAACCAGTTTCCATAAAAGGCGCCTTCATACTAAAAAGCTGTCTGGTGAGTCACTGACTGACTGGGCAATGAGACAGCCGTCTTATTCTTTGAACACAGCCAGAGAGAGATCTGAATATTATTTACTGATAAGACTTTAAAGGTCCTGTTCTTCGGGATCCCATTTTTCAAACTTTAGTTAGTGTGTAATGTTGCTGTTAGAGCATAAAATTATAAAGCTCAAAGTTCAATGCCAAGCGAGATATTTTATTTAACAGAAGTCCCCTTTCAAAGCCTACAGCGAACGGCCGGTTTGGACTACATCCCTCTACTTCCTGCTTTAATGACGTCACTAGAACAGTTTTTTGACTAACCTCCGCCCACAGGAATACACAAAAAAAGGGGGCGTGGTATTGTTGCGCTCCCACGGAGAAGAGGAAGAGTTGCGTTTGTAGAGTGTGTTTGTCGCCATGTCGTCGAGACGCAGTTATTTTCATCCCGGAGTCAAATCACCTTTGTTAAACAGCTTGAGCTTACCATTGTGAAACATCCTGCAAAAGTCGTGCGTGAACAGGTTCTAAATGATCCATTTCATCTATGTTCTCCGGGTCTGATTACGGCTCAAATTGATAAGGTAATATTAAAGACATGTTTACAATAACACTGAGCCCATGCATCTCCACGTTATGGTAAGTGGCGTGACCTTTCTGGGCAACGTGCGCTAAGCTGCTGTCGAATCACAACACAGGAACCGCTGGCACAATCAGAACTTGTTACGTATTTCTGAAGGAGGGACTTCATAGAACAAGGAAGTCATCAGCCCGTTTTTAGGACAGTGAAAACAACGGTATAGCCTACAGATAAGTAAATTGGGTGAAAAATACTGTGTTTTTTTACACACGAAACAAACACGTTATATTGCACACTGTAAACACAATCAAAGCTTCAAAAACACAGGAAAAACGGGACCTTTAATGACGCAAAAAATCTACTAATAAATTTGTCAATATTTTTATGTAAACTTGCTGCGAATTTGTTACAAAAATACAAATATCATATAAATACAATAAAAACCAAACAAACAAAAACAGCAAGTCATATTATACTAATGTATAATACATTTTATAAAAAAAATTGTTTCGTTTTTTTTTTTTGCCCGATTAAGCATGTAGAATCGGCATCGGGCCGTTGGTGAGAAAGAGAACTCTGATTGGCTGTTCAGATTAGTGAACGAGTCAAAGCACAAGAATAAAAGTACCGAGCAAAGAAGTAAAAACGGTACAGATAGAAGGCTGTTACTAATGTTACGTCATCTTACCTGAGTGTTCCTGGGCGACTATTTTAATAATAACATGAGCGGAGTGGAATAAAGAAAGTGATCAGCAGGATTGATATTCAAAACTGTAAGCACGCACTGCTTTGTTAACGGTTTGTGTATCTGCAGCGTCTGTTTCCCTTTTTGAATGACGAATATATGTGCAGAAATACACAGTTGTCTCATTTACACGCAGGCGCAGAACGCGCATGCTAGCTGACAGCCGGCTGTAGTTCTCTCGGTGTGTTAAAGTGCAGCTTTTTTGCCCAGACGAAGGCAACAACATGAAGTCGGCTTTCATCAGCACTAGTTCTTTGCCGTCAGTTTGGTGTGTCCCTACTTTAAATATCTGCATTAGTGTTGTTAACTAAAACAAACTAAAACAATTAAAAATAGTTTTCAATAAAAAAAAGGAAAATTAGAAATGTTGCCTCGTCAACTAACTAAAATAAGTTGAAGTACTAAAATGAAATTAAAACCTGAAAAAAATTACAATTTTTTTTTTAAATATTAATAAATACTACCATAGTATATAAATAACACTAAAATTAGACTAATCAGCCAACCCATATCAGTTGCAATCATTTTATTTAAAGTTGTGTATGACCAAATCTCAGCATATGTGAATAGAGTGCATGCGAGTGTGTGTGTCTGTGTGTTTACCACATACCTGCCAGAATAGCTTTGTGTGCCTGGAACTCTTGCCCAGCGACACACAGCGAGCAGTCCGTGAATCTGGAATGTTCCCACAGTCCGCCCAGTTCATCTGCCAGGCGGCAGTCAGGGACCTTCACCATGTTCATGGTGTTCTGACCCGAGATATTCACGGAGTCCTGCACCACACTCACCTAAGCTCACAAAAACAATGTTTTGCACATGAAAAATTTGTATTTTAGCAGTTACAACAATACTATCATACTAGAAAGAGATGCCTGCATATCAGCCCATGTATTGAACGTGTGCATTGTAAAGGTAGTTAGACTGGTATATTGACCATGCCAATAATCAGCCTATATTTGATCATTTTGAGATCACAGAAGTGGTCATTCCTCTCGGCGTCAGTTTCAAAATAGGACAGAATTGTTAATTGATAGTTCACAATTTTAAATATTCTTAAGTGCCGTTGACTAAGTATTGAAAAATAAACAGTGTATTTAAAAAAATACTGAGTGCACCTTTACATTGATATTATTATTCAATTATATACTAATTATAGCAGCCATTAGCCACCCTTCTCCCGATAGTGGCCATTAAAAAACACAGAGAAGTCAATCACTACTTTAAGACACCAGATTCATGTGTCATTTAAGGACAACCATATGAAAAAGTAAAATATAACTTTTCTTCAACTTGACGGTTATATTAGTATTATATGTATATATATAAAAAAATAAAATGAATAAATATATACACACATACATATACACATATATATATATACATATATATATATACATACATATATACATATACATACATATATATATATATATATATATATATATATATATATATATATATATATATATATATATATATATATATATATATATATATATATATATATATATATATATATATATATATACATATATATATATATATATATATACACATATATACATATACATATATACATATATACACATATATATATACATACATACATACATATATACACATATATATATACATATACATACATACATATACACACATATACACACACACACACACAAATCAACCACTACTTCAGATAGATTCATGTGCACTGGGTTAACCTTTGTGTTTATTTTAAAGACACATTTAAGGACATCCATATGTCAGCCAAAATGGTAGATTCTGATTATCAGGGGGGACACTACAACGACTGTTCAACAAGGGCAGCCGTCTAGTTATCTCTTAATTTGCACAAATTGCCTCAATTTGTTACTGGTCTCTGTGTGTGAGCGTGTGTATGTGTGTGTGGCGGGCCACCATGCTGACTTAGCCACCTGTTCCCGCAGACATAAGCAGGTTCATTTATCTCACTCCAGGTGACACACACGCATGCACACACACACACACACACACACACGCACACACACACGCACACACACACGCACACACACACACACACACGCACGCACGCACGCACGCACGCACACGCACGCACGCACACAGAGAAATGCCACAGGTTCTCACACCAAGTCAATTGCCGTATAAGGCACATTTCCTTAATGAGCAAAACTCCTCACAGACAAGCCTCAAGACTGAGGATATTTCAAAACCTTGTAAGCTGCCTTCCTTTACAACATTTTGGGCATCATAAGACAAGTACAGTATATTCAATTTAATTTGAACTGTGTAAAGGCAACGTTACAAAACTGGAAATTTCTTATTTGTTGCATAATGACATTCAAGCTCAATTTAGCCAATTAAACAAATACACAATCCCACAATGTTTGTGGTTCAAAAACAAAACAAACAAAAAACCATTCAAGGATTATGAGCTGAAGGGGTGAAAATGACACCGAAGAAGAGTGAAAGGGAGTGAGAATGAGACGGAGCTGATGGAGATGGAGGAGAGTGAGTATGACACAGAGGAAGGGGGTAAAAGAGCACAACAAACAGGAAATTAAATGTCAAGGACCCTTGTATGTTCTTAATGGAGGAGCAGGCTTTCCCCTGAAGGAAAACAGGGAAGACAGCAGACGAGGAGAGGGACAAACAAGGAAAGAGGGCGGGAAAACTAGCAAGATGAGGACAGGTTGAGGACCCAAAAAATACAACCATTTCCTGTTTACCCTTTCTGCTATCCATAAACTGAAAAAAATAAAATAAAAAAAAGTCAAAAAATAAAATAGTTTTTTTTTTTTTTTTGCTCTTACAGTTGTAAATGTTCCCATTTTATAAGCAGGTGATTAATGCATCAGTCGCTGTAATTTCATCATTTTTGGTTCATTTCACATTACCATGAAACATGAGAGAAAAAGCCTCAAGATAGTGTTGTAATGTCATGAATCATATAAAATATTATGGCTCAAGTCTTTTATTTTTTTAATAAAGCCTATGGAGAACCTGAGTGTTGAAAATGCTGCTGAAAAAGTCCTGGAGTTCTGAGTCAATCTGTGTGTTTACAAACATAAGGCTTTATCTTCAGCCTCAGAAATTGGACGGATCACTACTTTAAAGTCGAGCACATCACTTTAATGAGCAGTGCGAGATGGGCACTAGAGCAGCTCTGTGCTGTCTGGACCCTAGTATGATAGAACTGTTTACTGTGTGTGTAAATCTAAACACAGAAGCTAATGAGGGAGGAGGGTGTAAACTTGTGTGTATGCTATTCTCCCCTGAATTTAATGAATGAACCGGCAACACACGTTAAACCCATGTGCGGACATTCATCACTCACTCATTAGTGGCACGCAAAACAGAAAGAGGAAGAGAAGAGAAGAAAAAAACAGAAGAAACAATGCCAGGTGACTTCCTGCATCTATAAATACCCACTTAAGGACAGCGGCAGTTCTGACTACTAGCACTGCATCAGCCTCATGCTAATGAGCTTGTCCAGGTCATAATGCATTCATTGATTAATCAAATCAAGCAGTGAGTAAATTACACACACTTTAATTAGCGAATTACCACACTGTATCTTCTCTCTTCATCTCTTAATAACAAACACACCACTGTGCATCAATGCAAAAGACATTACGCACAGAATGTTCCACTACTTTCAGATATAATACAGAAATGGATATTATTCGATGGTCCCATTTACAAAAGCTTTCTATTTCAAATAAATGCTGTTCTTTTGAACTTTCTATACATCAAAGAATAGAACAACATTTCTGAAGGATCATGTGACACTGAATATTGGAGTAATGATGCAGAAAATATAGCTTTGTCAACAAAGGAATAAACTGCATTTTAAAATGTATTTAAATTGAAAACAGTTATTTTAAGTTGAAAAAAATATTTCACAATATTACTGTTTTTGCTGTATTTTGGATCAAATAAATGCAGCCTTGGTTAGCAGAAGAGACTTCTTTAAAAAAAAAAAAACACGATCTATGGTTTTATGTATCAGGACATAAAAAAAAAATTCATCTGGTCCTTGGCCGGTATAAAAATTAGGAAAATACAACCTAAGATGAACAACAGCATTACGTATTACACCATGTCAATATTTATTTAACAAAAACTAGGTCAAAACGGAGAAGCCATGTGTGAAAAACTGCTAATCAAATGCCATTAATCTTCAGCAATCATGATCACCTCTATAAAAGCAGAAATTTTGGCAGTTTGGTGGTCTAGAGCGTGCAGGGTGTGTTAACACAATGCCAAGGAGGAAAGACATCAGCAATGATCTTAGAGAAGCAATTGTTGCTGCCATTGTTTGGAAATGGCCTTATAGCATTCCCAGATTAAAGTCCATCATTCTACAGTGAGGAAGATTATTCATAAGTGGAAAATAACTACATCTCAGACTCTACAGGCCTCAGTTAGCATGATAAATGTCAAAGTTCACGACAGTACAAATAGAAAAAGACTGGACAAGTATGGCTGGTTTGGAAGGGTTGCTAGGAGAAAACTGCTTTACATTTTTGCAGCACAGATTTGCAAAGTTGCATCTGAACAAACCACAAGACTTCTGGAACAATGTCCTTTGGACAGACAAGACCAAAGTGGAGATGTTTGGCCAAAATGCACAGTGCGACATATGGCGGAAACCAAATGAAACCAAGCCAAATCAGCCAAATCAAGCATCAAGGTGGTGGAGGGGTGATGATTTGAAATTGTGCAGCCACAGGACCTGCTGAGCATCTTAAGGTCTTTGAGTCGACCATGAACTCCTCTGCGTACCAAAGTATTCTAGAGTCAAATGTGTGTCCATCTTTCCGACAGCTAAAGATTGGTAAAAATTGGGCCTTGCAACAGGACAATGACCCCAAGCACACCAGCAAATCTACAACAGACTAGCTGAAAAAGAAAAGAATCAAGGTGTTGCAATGGCCCAATCAAAGTCCAGACCTCAACCCGATTGAAATGCTGTGGCAGGACCTGAGAAAGCTGTGCATAAACAGATGCCCACAAACTTTTTTGTTTTTGTTTTTTGGTCAAAAGTCATCCAGAACAATGTGAGAGACTGATAAAGCCATATAGGAAATGATTACTTCTAGTTATTGCTGTTAAAGATGGTTCTATAAGCAATTAAATCATAAGGTGTACTTAGTTTGTCACACATGGCTTCTCCATTTTGGCTTTATTTTTGTTAAATAAATGATAACGCGGTTTAATGTGTCATGTGTTATTCATCTGAGGATGAATTGACCTTTTTTTAAGACCTGCTAAAGACCAGATGATATTTTGATTTTTAAAACCATAGAACTCAAAGGGGTGTACTTTCTTTTTCACATGACTATATAGACACACATATATATAATCTATCAAAACGTGTGACAGAATGTGTATGTTTATTTATGACATTTAGTGTAAAGAAAAGCATAACAAACTGCTTTTAGACATGTAAAATAACTGGAAGTCCGTGACACCAGAAGCCATGCACGTTCAAGTTACAAATGGCAGCAGCTGCTCTTACGATAAGAATAAGGTAGATACTGCTACCTTGATGTAAAATTACTCATACCGTGATTTAGGTCATACTGCCCACCGCTATCAGAAACTATTGTGTATATTATCTGATGTCAAAACTATGCAATCAATTTCACTCACTGCATCCTAAAGAAACAGATACAGAACAACAGAGATGCAAGCTTTATTTGTGAGCAGCTGTATGTTTGTGACAGAGAGTTTGTGTTTAAACAGTCATTCTGTTACAGACAACACATATGTTTTTACACGCATCATTTCCACTCAAGCTGTTCAAGTCTGGCCCTGACCGCAAACCTCCCTTTTTCTCCTTCATCTGATCTTATTCCTCCCTTTCCCTCCTTCTGACACCAGCATCTGCCTCTCGTCTCACCGAACTCGATGTGGTAATGTATGCGTGTGAGCTGACTCGTGCGCAGAGAGACTACCAACCTCATACATCTGTGAAAAGGGATTTCTGACTTTTGTAGAGATGCAAGCACAACACTGAGGAAACGATTAATGCGTTTTGGGGTGTTTCTCAGAGGATCGTAACGCATCAGTTTGTCACATATGTTGTGTGAATGTACAGTATACAGAGAAACTTTCAGTGTAAATACTAACACAATCAAATCCTCTTTCACTTTCATTAAGGTAACATGGATTAGCACTTCTCCTTCCCTTCATCACACTCTCATCTCTGCTGAGCCCTCAGTGTTTTGGGGGTGAAGAGAAACAAAGCAGATGCTGCAGGTACAGAACATTCCTTCCTCTTAAAGTGACAGTTCACTTATAATTTCCCCACACCATGTTTTCCAAAACTTGTATGACTTTCTTCTGTGGAACATACAATACCGTTCAAAAGTCTGAGGTCATTAAATGTTCTTTTTGAAAGAAATTAATACTAACATTCAGCAAGGACAGTATACTGATTAAAAGTGTCAGTGAAGACATTTATAGTGTAGTAAAATATTTCTAATTCAAATAAGTGCTGTTCTTTTTAAATTTCTAATATTCAAATAATGTACCAAGGTTTCCACAAAATGTTAAGCACAACTGTTTTCAACACTGACAATAAGAAATGCTAATGAAGCAGCAGATCATCATTATAATGATTTCTGAAGGATCATGTGACACTGAAGACTGGGGTAATGATGCTGATAATTCAGCTTTACATTATCTTTCTATATTTTTGTTTAAATAAATGTAGTCTGGTTGAATATGAAAAAAGTACTGACTTTAAACGTTTAAATGGCAAAAGGAAAAATTGACGAACTGTATCTGTCGCTCTTTTTATTACAATTGCAATAAATAAGAGGCTTCAAGCTTCAAAAAAGGAAGCAAAAGCACCATAAAAGTACAAGAGTGAATAAATAATCTTAATTTTTCAGTGAACTATTCCTTCAACTTGCTACCATTTCTTAACTTTTGTGTGTGTATATGTGTGTACGTATATATCAGCAGCAGATGTTGCAGCCGAAGTGGATCTCTGAGATATCAGTGTGGCATATGGCTGCACTGAGTGAAAGATGGCTGCTGTCAGATGGAGAGAGAGAAGTGCAGAGCTCATTTATTTACTATGAGCAATCTACCTGCTGGAGGATGTAGGAGGAGTGAGGGAGCGATGGAGAGGTGAGAAAGAAGAAGAAAGAGAAAGCAAGAACAGGTGAAGGAGAAAGAGAGAGAGAGAGAGAGAGAGAGAGAGGGAATGAGGGAGAGAGGGAGAGAGAGGGGGGGGGGGGGGGAGAACAAAATTCTAGAAAAAGAAAAATGGAGCTTGGAACTAGAAAAGGAACAGAAGAAAATAGCTACCAAAGTCAATCATTAGCTAAAACTGATGCGTTATCAATCTGAATTGTCGCCAGTCTTTAAAGTGGGAGAAAAAGAAACCAGAATTAGATCCTCATTTTCCTCCTAAATCCCTCCATCTCACTGGCCACAATGACACCAAGTACTCCACCTCTAATGGGACCCCTCTCCTCATTAAAAACACAGAGGGAGAAAAGGAGAGAGAGAGAGAGAGGAATGTATGCTCAGGCCCTTATTTAAGGTGCTAACACCTAAAAAAGAAATAGAGAGAAACACCTCAAATGTAGGCAAAAAAATAAATATATATATAAGAATGGAATTGTGGGAGGAAAAATGTGAGTTAAGAATGGTGCAAGAAGGAACAAAGGAGGAGGCAATGCTAAAGTTCTAGGAAATAGTAATGAGATACAGGAAGAGAGTGGAAATGAGGAGGAGGAGGAGGAGAAGGGAAAGGAAAGAGTTCATCCATCTTGATTAGGGATGTGTAAAACTACATATTTTCAAGACTAGCCAACTAAATAGTTTAAGTTGATTTCAGGATCACCTGACCCCTATCAGATGGATACATTAGCGCCTGCACTAAGCCATTTCGGCTGATATCTCTGAAGTGACCTCGACGTCCGGGTTAGCAGTAGCATAAGCCATCAGGCAAGTGTTATTTAAATAAACTCCTGATGTACTTGCAAACTTTCCAATGCCTCGTTTCATTTGTACTACTGTAGAAGTTTGGTACCATTATTAGTGGGGTAATTTCCGAGATACATCGCTGCCTGTTAGCGCCTGCACTAAGCACTTTAATAATGTTCGACCAAGGGGAAAAAAAGCTTCTGAGGGGGTGTTTGGCTCAAGGTCATGGTGCAAAGGACCCTAGGTTGACATTACTCCGAACCATCCCTTTAAAATAGAAAACTTAAAAATATTTACAATTGTAATGATAATTCACAATATTACTGTCTTGACTATTTTTGATCAAATAAATGCAGCCTTGGTGAGCAGAAGAGACTTTGAGCCCAAACTTTTGAAAAGTAGTATATCTAAAAAACTACGAAAGGAAGCTCAGCATATGATTGGTCGTGCATCACTTACCTCACAGAAGAGTGTCAATTTGTCATCAGGCAGCAGCCCATTGGCCTCATCCAGGAGGAAGTCTCTCCTTATGAACTTCTTGAAACCCCAGTCCTTTCCTTGTACGAAGCGATACGCTCGCTGGCTCTCTGCACAAAATAAAGCATAATGGCACAAAATTGATAAGGTGGACACAGAACACCGGTCTTGCGCCAGGTCTCTGTAATGGCATGACCTGTCAACATAAATTTCATCTAAAGAACCTTCAAAACAATACAGAACATCCGCTAATTCAGTCAAGTATTAGATTGAGGCAAAAACAATCTATGCAAGACATCTCACAGACACAGATCAGACTAATCTGAATCCAAATACTCTTTAAGAGGCTTTTTCACCTATCTGGCAAGGTCTATAATCTTGCTCTCCATTAATTTCTGCTTTATAACCAGTCTGATTATTCTGTGATTTTTCATTCTCCTGCTGTTTCTCTGAAAGCACATTAAACCTGCATGAATGCATGAACCTCCATGCACACACACACAAACCGAGAGAGAGAGACTGTGTTTTGTTTTTTGTTTTTTATAGCTGCTATGTTCAAACCTTCACTCCATCTTGACTGCAGATGTTTTAACTGACCAGCAGGATCTGGTTGAGAAGTGTAAGGGAGAAGAAGGATAAGGATAAGGAGGAGGAAAATGAGAAAGAGAATGAGGAGGGAAAGGAGGAGGAGGGGAAGGGGGAGGAGAAGGGGAAGGGGAATGAGAAGGAGGAGCAGCAGCGGGAGGAAGAGGAGGAGAAGAAGAAGGAGGGCAAGGAAGAGGAATGAGAAGGAGCAGCAGCAGCGGAAGGAGGAGGAGAAGGAGAAGGAGGAGGAAAAGGAGGAGAAGGGGAAGTAGGAGAAGGAGGATGTGAGGCAGAAGGAAAGGGGAAGGAGGAGGAGGAGGGGAAGGAGGAATGTAGGGAGGAGGAGTAGAGGGGAAGGAGGAGGGGAATTGATGAGGAGGAGTAGAGGGGAAGGAGAAGGAGGAGGAGGGGGGGGAAGGGGAGGTGAGGAGGTGGAAGGGGGAGGTGTAGAGGGGAGGGAGGAGGAGGAGGGGAAGGGATGAGGAGGAGCAGAAGCGGGAGGAGGAGCAGAAGTGGGAATGAGAAGGGGGAGAAGGAGGAAAAGGGGAAGGAGGAGATTGAGAAGTGGAGGAAAGAGGAAAGGAGGAAGGAGGAGAAGGAACGGAAGGAGAGGAAGGAGAAGGAGGAGCAGGAGAAGGAGGAGGAGTAGAAGGAAGGGAGGGAGGAGGAGTAGAGGGAAAAGAGGGGGAAGGAGGAAAGGAGGAGAAAGAGAAGGAAAAAGGGATGAGGAGGAATAGAGGGGAAGGAGGAGGGGGGAAGGGGAGGGGAAGGAGGATGAAGGGATGAGAAGGAGAAGAAAAAAGAAAACGGAGAAGGGGAAGAGCAAGAACAGCATGGAGAAGAAAAATAAGAGAAGGATGAAGAACAAAAATACAAGAAAGTGATCCTGAATCAAGACATATATCGACATTACCTACAGGAGGATTTCTCCTTTGTCACTACTTTCACGCACAGAAGTGGAGAGAAGAGAAATTCATGACACATTAAGTGGGGAAGAGTGAAAAAGGAAAGATGAATAGATTCCTTTGTGCTTTTGTTGCATTGTGGGTATGTGTGACAAGCACACTCTATCAAGCGTGACATCCTCTCTTCCTAAACGTTACACTTGTTCTAGTGAAGCATCTTTCCTCTTTTCTCTGTCAGCCAAGTGCAGCTGGGGCTCAAATCATTTTGGGTTAATCTGCTGCTGTAGTTTGTTTGTGTGTGTGTGTGTGTGTGTGTGCAGGGGTTTTAACATGGTGTGAAATGGCTGTGTTCACAGCTCGACTGTGACAGTCATCCACACAATGGGGGAGCAGTGGAAGGGCAACAAAACACATGCCTCAGGAAGACCCTTGTCTCCCTTCAAAACAGAACTTGAGTCACAGTAACTTTCCAAAGACTGATGCTGGTATCCAGATAGCACAAAGGCTAATGTAATACTGATTATAATGATTACTATATTTTGCATATAGAAAAGTCAGTTTTAGAAAAACACATTTTTACATTATTGTGACAAATAAGCAGATGTCAATTACATTTTTTTATTAGTGTAATACTATATTTTTTCAAATGTATTTCAGATGTATTAACTCTTCACAAATTATGCTTTTAGACATTTATATTACATTTGTACACAAATGTGCCAAGTTGTCATAAAAAAAAATGGTCAAATAAATAAAATGGCAAAGTGTCACTTTATTTTTGTTAAATTAAAACAAAATATAAAATTTAAAAGTTGCCTTTTGATTTTGTGGTGAACTTACACATCGGCTAGACTCACTTTGGTTCACCATAGTTCAGTGTTAATATTTGACACATTTTGCAACCAGGTGATTACCTGTCAAACAAAAAGTATCGTCTTCAGTCAGTGCGTGTCCACGCTGCCCGTGTTATTTTGATGTATCATTAAAGAACTGTGGCTCTCAACTCTTCATTAGATGACACATTATTTAAGGCTCTGTTGAAGTATGGCTTTCAGGACTGCCTGTATTGCTCATGAGTTGTGATGTCTCGAATTGAACAGACAGGAGTGTTCACAGATGGCATGTTTTGATTCAGCTGCTTTGGAGAAGATGCTGATGGACCTGTGGGTAATTAGCCCTCCCCAGCATCAAGAACTTCCCAGTAAATCAAGTTACTCACCTATTAAACGGGAGAAGCAGAATTTAAAAACTTAATTTTTCAAACCCCACACCATACTGGCATGAACACACAACAGGTGAAAGCAACTTTGCTGCTCATTATATGACAAAAACAGCCAAAAAACTATTACATTCCACATGCTTAAGCAAAATCCTTGACCACAGATGCACAAAACTTTAAGAAATCTAAAAAGAAGATGGAGAGAGAGAACGAGAGAGCGAGAGGAAGTGGAAAGAAAAAGTGACAGAGACACTGATTGGTCTCTCGAGGAAGTCTGAGGTCAGATCAGGGCAGTGGCTAAATTTGTGCTCTCATTGGGGACGTCTGGCAACTAACCAATTGCAGTAGGGCAGGGAAAGTTCCTGTTGGCATCCAACCAGGGTCAAGCCTCTGTGGACACGAATACACAAGCAGCGAGGAGGAGTGTTTTAGGACGTCTGACAGAATACCGCTCCAATAAGAAAGGACTGAGGTTAAAGCATTGAAAAAGAAAGAGCAGTCAGTAGGAATACATATTCAAGCCCCGGCACTGGGCATTGGGGCACAGTGCCTAATGTCCTGGCACACAGAGAGAAAAAGAGAAGGTTGCTCGGATCACAAATGCACTAAGCATACACCCACAGAAAGCCAGGGAGGTCGAAAGGTCAAGTTCTGTTTGCCCATACCTTAAAACACATCTGTAAGTGAGCAAAAATAGGTGAATTCCTGTGGTCATGCATCAATTGACCAGAGTTCAACAGCGAACCATTTTAATCTGCAACACCACAATTCCAAACTCCTCGAGAAAGACGTTGAGGGCGTTAAGTAGTCTCAGCCTTGGACGAAATGCCCATTGAGCGCCCACAGATGACCTGATGTATACTGCACTGCACACACACAAAGCAGCTAAAGTTGGCAGAAATAGCCAGTTCTGATCCAACTGGCTTGCACATTCGCAATTTTCAGGTGTCAGGATACACAGGTTATTCTCTACTGAAGAATTCCTTATTGGATTTGCCAACATTTGCAAGGACCATGGCATCTAGTCTTTGAAAGATATCCAAAAAAGCCACGTAGTAGCAAGCAAATTATATATCTTTTAGCAGATGGTCTTTTAGTTAGATGGTCGATTTCCGTCTACATGGGCGGTTGTTGGACAGAATAAGCTGCAAAGTGGAGAGATTTTACAAGAATAGTCAAAAGTCTGGCTATATGACACTAAATAAAGAAACAGAGAGACATTTGCTTCAACAACAACAAAAACATCCTCTACTTGCACTCTGCCATTAATAGAGAGTTCAGTAGCACGGTGTCAGAACAATAATGAGAGTAAACTGACATTCTCACAGCATCAACACAATCCGCTAGTGTAAACACTATCCAATAATTCCTCTAACCTTGACACTTCTATACAAACATACAGAGAGCAAAACACCTTTAACTGTCTGATATGACAAACCATCAGCTTAGACTGGCTTGTCTCGATTGGGTCTGTAAAAAGTCAGATCTCTGGGTGGTTCTTGGCTAGAATAAGCTGCAATTTGGACCACAATTTATGTTGTTAGTCAAAAGTCCAGCTACATGAGAGCACGGCAAAGTATTTAAAACTATATATATATATATATATATATATATATATATGAGAGCAACAGAAACAAACACAGTTTAATAGCATTAGTTTAATAGCAATCAAGACCTGCCAGCAGGCGAATGCGGGTACTTTTTGCACAGATGTGACGGGTAACCTTTATAAAATGTGTGTTTATATCACATGTATTTGAATGAAAACTACTGATAAAACTAGATCCTCACCAGTAAATGTGGTTGTCAGGCCAAAAAAATATTTCCTACTCTGATTAATACATGTATAGACTGCAAATGACTTAAATGGATATCACAAAGCACTTATGTTGCAAAACCTCATTCTTCTGTGGCTTTACAGTGAAACGGTCAGCGTTATAAATGTTGATCTACGGGAGTATTAACAGCTATGGACCACGCGGGGCTGAGAGCAATAGCAGTAAAGCTCTGTGGTGTAAATATTCATCAAACGGTCAATAGCCAATAAAGCAAGTTCAGAATCAATATCTGCCAAGATGCAGTCTCATCTGAATAACTACACACAGCAAGAGCAGAGCAGAGATCGTCAGCTAGGTAGTTTATACACTACCCAACATCCATCTAACCTACATCGGTGTGAATCTTTCATTTCTCTATTAGCCCAATGCCTCTTTAGAAATATCCATTTCTAAAAGCCTACTTAAAAAAAAAAAAAAAAACATGAACACTGAAGACTACAGTAATGGCTGCTGATTTAATATCAAATCAAATTCAATTACAGGAATTGACTGTATTACTGTTTTTGATGTATTTTTGATCAAATAAATGCAGCCGTGGTGAGCATAATTGACTTATTTCAAAAACATTTTATAAAATCTTACTGACTTTTGAACAGTAGTGTACGTCTGATTGGCAATGGGATGTAGCAAAAGATCATGGTAATGACGTAAAATAAATTCTACTGACCTATCCATGTAGTAGTCTATCTAATAATATAGCCATTAATTTAAAATATACTTCTTTGTTCATATAGATATAGTCTGTTACATAAATTTGTACTTAGGATTTACATAATGTAAATTACTGTGTGAATTTAGTAACAAGTTAATTTCTGTATTATTTAATGTTAACTTTAAGTAATAAGTTGCTTCTGTGGACATTATTTCTTCTACGCTATAAAGTGGAGTTTAGTGATTGTTTTGTGATTGGTGGTTTTGTAGCATCTCTGACTTCACTTCAGGTGGTTCTTTGATTTCTTCCTTCGGAGCTCTTATTAAGGTTCACAATTCGTCTGGAAATTTGACTTGAGCTGAAATAAAAATACATCTTTTTCCAAGACAAACAAGACCCCTGCTTCAAAAAAAAAACCCGAGCAGCTCCTGAAAGAAATCTGCAAGCCATTGCAGCAGACTACATACACAGTGCTCTCCTGAAACTGGTTTCATGTGTCCGTCAAACCTGATCATCGATCCTCAGAGGGGAACAGGTTCCTCTGCACCTCTATTTGCTCGGCGTCATGCGTAGGACTGACTCCATAAACACAAGTCATGCTGCAGAGTCCCAGTGCCTTCTCGTAGCCCTCTTAATTAAAGCACTTTACTATGTTTTTATTTCTCTCTCTCCACTTCTGCTTCACCCCTCCTCCCCCGTTCACTCTCGTTCATCTCGCTCTCCCCCAGGAGGAGGGCAGGATTAAATTGGATTCTAAATGATCCAGAACCGATAGAGCAATTTCTGCTGCCATATTTTCATCCCGCGTCCCGCTTTAAAAACTCTCCCCATCCACTGTAAGGAGGCTGTCGGTGCTTCTTTGTCCCCGGGGACGCCCCAAGCACGTCACCCTCCCCACATTCCGGAGGGGCGCTAAATGGAGAGAATGTTGAATGTAGGAGTGGGGGGAGTGCGGGACAAAACACAAGGAGCACCTTCTCGCCCATTAAGGTGCAGAAAATGAGAAAATTGGAAAATGAGAGACAGGGTTGTTCAACCTCTCATCTCACTGCCACAATCTGGCACCCTTTTCTCTTTCTTTCAGTCCTGTTCCTCTGCTCATATGTGAGATTCTTCAAAAAGATGAGAGTGTGACTGCTGCCTGCATATCAGTTTCATCTCTCTAGGATGCAAGCTATCTTTTGTGAAACATCTAATACAGGCTCATATAAAACTGCCAGAATCTGCGCAAGGATTATTCAGGGGCAGTTTATCAGCTTAAGCTCACCTTGCCTGAAATCACACAAGTACAGGTTGAGGACAATTTAAGGTCAAAATCTATATGTTAATGTGCATTTACAGTTTTGTTCATAGGCCATTAACTCTTTCCCCGCCAAACACAGAATTTCCTGTGTTTCCACTGTTATATGGTAGGGGGCGCTATGACATCTTCTGAAAGAGTGATGAATCTCTTGATCAAAACATGTGCGAAGACGACGCAAAAACAAGCGATCTTATATGTAATCATATGAATATGTAAAATATTGCGATCATTAAAGGTGGTATCAGCGATTTCAGGCCCAAACATAAATGATCACATTCATCTAATATTCCGCTAGCTGCACGCCCCATAAGCATGCTGTCAAAAAACTGCGTCTCTCTAGGTAGCCTAGGCTCTGAGATCTGCACACAAAAACAGTTGGTATCAACATCACTCAAAACCAAAATAAATAGTGTTCCAACCAATCATCGACAGGGGCGGGTGTTGTGAGGTTTTGCGCTCGTGCACGGCTGCCTGTGACGGCTGCACGCGAAAACCTCACAACACCTGCCCCTGTCGGTGATTGGTTGGAACACTATTTGTTTGGGTTTTGATTATTTGGCCAAACAGACTGAAAACAGCTGTTTTTGTGTGCAGATCTCAGAGCCTAGGCTACCTAGAGAGACGTGTTTTTTTGACAGCATGCTTATGGGGCATGCAGCTAGCGAAATATTAGATGAATGTGATCATTTATGTTTGGGCCTGAAATCGCTGATACCACCTTTAACATTAAACAGCATATAAATCAAAACTGGCCAATGTGACAATGAAATGTTGACCCAGGATGAGCTACAGGACTGTGCAAGCATTAGTGGTGTTGATGGACTCAATCTACTCCATCTATGTTTTGATCATTATTCTGAATCCAATCTAGACGTAGATAAAAACAAATTTACAAAATCATGATTTTCTCAGCTTTTTGTTCAAAATGTTCCTTTTTTTTTATTAAATTGACCTATATTCAAGTGGTGATAAAAAAAAGAATGCAAGCTAGAATAAAACTTTTTTTACAGAGGGTCTGTTCTTTCTTTTGATATATTGCATGTTCAGATATTCATACAACAAAATATTCTGGGGTGATCAAAAACGCTGGTGAGGGAAGAGTTAAAAAACGTATTTTAATGATAGCGATTTATAGTTCACAGTGAACAAAGAAAAAAGAAAGCATTTTCTGTTGTTCCTCAAACAAGCAGATATTTCGTGATGAGAGTTTTAAAGGAGTTTTATGGTCCAAATATTTTGTGATATATACACACAGAATTTTTAATTTCCTTGAAATTTGCCCCAGTTGTCCTTGGCAGTTGATTCAGTTCACAAAACGGAAGATTTGTTCATGATCCAGTTCTCGAGTTTCACTCACTAACTCACTCAATGATCAGTGGTTAACAGCTAAATGATAGGGAAGATTTTCAGTCTGTTTGTTACACAAATCAATCATATGGCTTTGAAACACCCAAAATAGTGCACAAGTCATATAGTCACTTATATGTTGCTTTTGCATCCTTTTTGAAGCGTAAAGGGGTCATCGGATTCCCATTTTCCACAAGTTGGTATGATTCTTTAGGGTCTTCATGTAAAGTTTGGTTTGTAAACGTTTGTCATGTTAAAGTACTTTTTGTTAAAATTCCTCACTGGCTGTGTAAAAACACAATTTTTACCTCCTCAAAAACAGCTCTGTTCACAGCGACCCGTTTTCGGTGCATATCTCTTTAAATAATAATGAGCAACTGCTCACCCCACCCCTCTCTTCCATGGGGCGTTTTGACACAAGACACGTAAAGTGCTGCCTTGGCAGACAGTATACAAATGGCTGAGGGCGGAAATATGCTAATACGGGACAGCCCGCGGTCGAGGGCGGAAATATGCTAAAACGGGACAACCCACGTCATGGGCGGAGCATAAGCAATATGACATCATATTGCTCAGAAAATCCAAACGGCTTGATTATTGAGAGTGTTTAGACTTTTTGAGGATAAAAAAAAAAGGAGTGAATGGATTGCTTTCATTGTATGGTGGTTGTGTCCACACACTGCAAAGACACATTTATATGCAAATACCATATAAAAGTGAATTTTGCATCTGATGACCCCTTTAAAAAAATACAGTCTTCTTCATACATTGTAAATTGCATGAAAAACAGCAAATGGTACAACATTTCTTACTTTGTGTTCCATGAAAGTAAAGTGTGACATGATGGTGAGTAAATGATGACAGAATTGTGTTCGGGGAAAGCAGAACGTTTAGTTGCACATTAAAATGTTTCTCACCAAACAAACAAACAAAAACTTTTAGGGCACTATTTCTTCTCTATACACTATAAACTCCATGACCCTGTGAGCTACAGAGTTCACCGACCTAACACACACATTCCCACACTTTTATCATACATATTGATCTTTTCAATGTAACTTTGCATATTTATAAAAATTTATAAATTCGTTGGGTTTTAACATCCATGCCAGCATATCAGAAATGTTTTCCCTATGCGAATAACAAAACCACCTTAAAGAAATGCACACCCCCAGCTATGAATAATACTTGGTTTAAAAAAAGGCAGACACTGAAATCAGCCATGAAGTTGCTCCGTCTGAGTGAGTGAAATTCAGTTCCACTGAAGGCCAAAACCTCTGTAACTCTCATACACCAATCAAACAAGACAGCCCTAAGGCCATCACCCCCAAAAAATCTCAATTAAAACACTGTCGCCTTCCTCAAATTTAATATTACAAGGGGAAAGGTTCACATTGAATGTTATTACTTTCACAGAAAATACAAGACCATTCACACTTTCAAAGGCATGCTAGTCTGATTAACTCTGTTTCGCAGGTATCCGCGTCTGTAGCATCTACAGCTCCCTAAAGGAATCAAGTGATACTGTGCTAGTTTGCAAAAACACTGATTAAATAAATGTTTCATAAAACAGTAAATGTGATGAGTATGCGAGAAAGAAATTTGCTTCTGCTTATACACAGGCTTTTTTTTTTTTTTTAAGAGATCAAATTATACACTAGATTAGAGTTGGGCGGTATGACGAAATACACTAAGCAATTTTAATTCACTGTAACAATATAGTTATTTTGGCTGGAAAACCAATGTAAAAACAGTGTATATATTAAATAATAATAATAAAATACTTTGGCCTGGTTTCACAGACAAGGCTTAGACTAAGCCAGGATGAGGCCTTAGTTCAATTAGGACATTTAAGTAGCTTTTATAAACATGCCTTAGAAAAAAAAAATCTTACTGGTGTGCATTTTGAGACAAAACAATGGCACTTATATATTTTAAGATCTGTCAGTGCTAATCGCTTTCAGTTCAAACAGCTCAAACATGTATTCTAGTCTGTGACTAGATTTAAACCTTGTCTGTGAAACCAGGCCCGTTGCATTAACATTATTCTAATATGACCCACAAGCAGTTAGTCAGGGACAGTCAGTATTACTTTTCGGTATCAAATAGGCCAATCTACATTTTTATGTAACTGATTTAAAAAACATATGAAGAAAAAAATGTGATGTCTAACTTGTAAGACTAGTCTTAGAGGTTCATGTAACAGGTTTTTAAATAAATAAATAAATGAAGTACCTTTAAAATGGTCATTCTTTTTTGGGACTTTGGACATAAACCAACACTAAAAAGGTAGATAGTAAATATCTACCACACCATAGTCTAACCATATTTTATTGCTCAGCCCTTCACCAGATAATAATATATATATTTTTTATATATCTTTTTTATAATCTTTAGAGTTTAATCAACATCTTACCCATAGCTTTGGTTTCCTCGCCCTTGGCGTTAAGGATGGAGAACTTGAACTTGGCCCGAACCTCGCTCTTAGGACAGCTGACCAGGAGAAGATAGAGCGACAGATAATCTTTACTCTCTTCATCCAGACCTTTTGGATTCACTCGCAAACACCTGCTCAAAAAACAAAGAATCTTACATCAGCAGATAGGCTTTATTTCACTTATTCATTTATCTGACCAAAACATTTTTTTTTAATGTAATGCAAATCCAAGTGTGCTCCTTCCCTTCCTACCATTTGAGCTTGTCATTGGCCCCTGAGGAGAACGTGGAGCTTTTGATGACCTCGCCCATCTCCTCCCGGCAGAAGCTGAAGTTGTTGATGGTCCACATATAGGAGAACTTAACCACTTTGATCTGGACAAACACAGAAGAAAGAAGATAACAGACAAGACGCTTCATTCTTCCATTTATTCATCTCCCCTCCCCTCCACCCTTTTCTACATTAGATCTACAAGTGTTGGCCAAGACATCAAAAAGCGACACATCAAAACCACCTTTTATCTTAATGCGCTCTGACAACAAACAGGATGGGGTGAACAAGGAATAAAAAAAACCTCAAACAAAAACACTGGGGGAGAATGAAGGCGAGATAAATGAAGGCATTAATGGAACATGTTTCACTAGTCGTGGGGATTCTGAACACGCTGGAGGACCTTGTGAAGTCACACACACTCAAAACACAGAGAAGATAATGGCCATTACATATTTTTACACAGACTGCTAGATCATTTTCTATAAGTTTATTAAAGAAATTAATAGTTTTTTATTCAACAAGGGTGCATTAAATTGGTCAGAAGTGACAGTACAGACTTTTAGATTTCTAAATTCCGTACTTTCTATTCATAAAAAAAAAATTTATGGTTTCCACAAAAATATTTAACTTTTCTTTGAGCAGCAAATCATCATATTAGAATGATTTCTGAAGGGTCATGTGACAGTGAAGACTGGGATAATGATGTTGAAAATTCAGCTTTGCATTACAGGAATAAATTGCATTTTAAAATTTATTCAAACAGAAAACAGCTATTTTTAATTCTAATGATATTTCACAATATTATTGTTTGGGGTGCATTTTTGATCAAATAAATACAGCCTCAGAGAGACCACCCCAAAAGAGACTTCTTTCAAAAACCTTGTTTTTTTATCTCACTGCCTCAGTAAAATACAGTATACCTAAAATACAAAATACTTCAAATGCAGGCCTTGGAAAACTCTGCCCATCATTCACAGCATTCAATATTAGTTCCATATTATTCTATCTATATTATATTATATTATATTATATTATATTATATTATATTATATTATATTATATTATATTATATTATATTATATTATATTATATTATATTATATTATATTATATTATTCGATATTATTGACTGTATTTAAGTTTACATTAATTTACTTCCATTAAATACAAATTAATTAATAAATGTTAATTTCTTTGAATAAGATAATAAGTGAATAAAGACTTTGGATTCTAAAGCTATTATATGTTTTCAGAAGACTTAAAGGGGTCATATAATGGTACATGCACTTTTACAAGTTGATTGTACTGAAATGTTTATTTCATGTTTATAATAAACAACGCGTTATGGTTATTGTGTTAAATTGCGTTACAAACGGTGTACACACAGAACAGTGGGGCGGGGTGAGCAAAGCTCATTATCATTTAAAGACCCATGCACTCAAACGGCGTGCTGAAAACAGAGCTGTTTTTGACCAGGTAAAATTAGTGTTTTCTTACAATACTAATGAGAATTTTTAATTAAAGTATATTACAAACTTTTAATTTAGACCCTAAAGAATCATATTAGCTTGTACAAAAATTACATTATATGACCCCTTTAATGGTGTTTTGGTCCTTTTTGAAGAACTGTACGATTTTGAATGAAAAAGTACAACGTGAACATTCTGATAAACTTCACCATTTGTGTTCCACAGGATAAAATTCACAGTGATTTGAAACAACAAGGGTGCTCCAAGGGTGTGTTAATTTTGACCTTTAAAATGCTATTTCAAAACTATTTTGCAAAAAAAAAAAAAAAAAAAAAAAAAAAAGTACGCCAATCCCACATGGGCCTGTTGATTGGACATTTATCATCATCAACTGAGGCTTATTATGTGTCTGGGACACCAGAGTGCTCAGATCTGCACCTGGAAATCTAGGGTGCATCTCAATCAGCTCTCTAGCTTCCTAGGTCGTGAATCAGTATATCATGTACATGAATTCGGGCACTAGTAAGGACATTAAGGACCCTGGCTCACTACACACTGGGACACTTGGACACTATTTCCTGCGTACAACATCACCACTGGGATTTATGAACAACAGCAGAACTGATATCTTTCTCAAATTACTTGTTATTTAAAGTACATTATAAATACTTTGCTTGTTACATATACGTGCACCATTTCAGCCGTAAGTAAATTATAAATGTTAGCTAGATTATGTTCATTACCTGTCTAGAGATGTTTATGCTGAAATATAATATAACTATGTTTTTTATTTCTAAAAACCATCTATCGTGTGCCATTATGTGTAGTGATTTGGCTCACATAATTTATGTTTCGTGCTTCATAACTTCCGTTTAGGGAACACAGTGAGCATCGATGCTCCACATGAGGCTGAACTAGGGAGCTGATTGAGACGCAGCCCTAGTTTCCTGCGCACTTTAGTTCCAGTCTTGCTCAGACACACCTGCCTGTAATTTTGAACTGAACCCATTGAGTTTGATTAATGTGTTCAGGTGTTTAATTAGACATGAAACTGTCACTATGAAGGTGGACAAGCAAAATCGAGCACCACTGTTGTAGATTCACAGACCCAGAACCATACACGCACGCACACACACACTCACCTGTGTGTAACACCAGCTTTCGGCCACAGGGCCGCTGGTCATTTCAGCAGGAGGGGGCGGACTCGGCACCCTGGACATCGCCAGTTTTGAGCGTGGGGGTGGGGCAGGGGGAGGGTCACTACGCCAGCCACCGCAGAACGTCCCCGTCAAAACGCACACACGTGACTACTCACTCAGAAGCAAATACATGCACACGCACGCATGTGTACTTCACAGCCGCCGCCAGGATCCGGGCACACACTCGTGTTCAGCGTAACCCAGAGAACATGAAGGGAATGCAGGCAGAACCTTGAAGTGTTTTTCCTTGAGCTGTTCAGTTTATCCTGTAGTAGAGAATACAGAGAGCAGAAACAGATTGATTATTTATATCAAACTCTTGTAGTGAAAGGCTTTAAACTTTGATCTTAGAAATGATGCTGCTACATCACCTGAATTAATTGTTTATTGTGAGAAAAGTAATATTATTATTAGCCTATAAATAAATAGATTTACATTTGTTATATACATTTGAACAGAATTACTATTAATAAACACTACAATTACTACTATTATAATAAATGTCTGTAGTTTATATAAATGTATATAAATAAATCATATCAAAAATTATAAAATAATTATTTTATAAATAAATGTGTTAAAGTGGAGAGATTGGACAACTGATTCACCATAAACATCCACCTTCAGCAAATCAACAGATCAAATCAAATTCAACAGACAATTCCAGACTGTTCTTTATAAAAAAGAAAAACACCTGATTTGTTGATTTTGCACATTGGCAAACAGGTCTACCATCTTTCTTGAACATATGCACGAACCACAAAAATATGCAGAATCAAACAAACCACCAAATAAAGAGGGATGTTTGATCTCCATTTTGTTGATCTAGTTCAGTACGTCTAAGTAAGTACTAAGTCCTACTGTAAAAGCCAGACCTCTGAAGCACCGTCAGCAACTACAGCGAGTTTAAATCTGTCAAAGCAACATGCTTATAATGCTGGAGGGAAAAAAATATTTCTTCTTTTCCCCTTGTGTGAAACAGCCCTCCTCTCTGTTCCAGAAGAAAAGCACATTCATCATTCTATTGGCTCTCTTGTTCATTTCCCCTCAACCCTCTGAACCTTAAACCTTTTCAATCTTTTTTTTCTTCAGATCAAAAAATAAATAAATGAAACAGAACCTCAGGACTAATCCTTATTTTTCTATCCCTGCTGCTAATTAAGGCACTTTAATCGTTAGCTGGATACACCCCAGCCATTAATGAACTGACCAGAAACACCAAACTAGCCACTTGTCTAACAGTACAGTAAGTCATTAATAAGGCTAATTAATGGATGTAAAAACAGTCCGACAGAAGCAGGACTGATAATTAAAGCAACAAAGTAAATGTCTCGCTTTGTGCATGACATTTATAAATGTTTAAAGAACACATGGTCATGGTTAAAGATCCTCATGGTCATGAGCAGGGTAGAATCGTCTTTATTAAAAGACGTCACATGTAGGTAACTTTTTAATTTACTTCAGAACAGTGAGATTTTCTGCGGTCGGATCACAAAGTTATGAAAAGTTGAACATTCACAAGACATGTCAACTGGGGGACCTTTGATTTTAACCAAACTTAAAAAAAAAAAATACAAGTATTATCTTCTCTTTTCTCAATCTGAAGCGACCTAATCAACCTTTCATTTCTCATTCCTTTCTCCATTTTTAGCGTCTTGCACTCCTCTCTCCCCTTTCTCACTCAACCTGCACGTCCCTTCGTCTGCGAGCGAGGGAGACGGAGACGTTTCTTTCCCTTAATTAGCATCTGATTGAAAGGATAGACCATGGCCCGGCGGAACCTTCAGGAAACTGTGCAGCGATTAGAAGAAGACAGTGAGAGGGAGTACATGACGGAGAAAAAAAACGAACAAAGTGCAAAACAAAGTGTATTGTGGGAAGGAGAGAGAAAAAAAAAACATTAGGAGAATGAAAAGGTCAATTCAAAACTTTTTTAGAAGTACAGAGCAACTCATCCATTTCCCACCCACACACTAGGACTGGATGATACAGTCAAATTACAACTCAATGTTTATATATTTGCTCTAAAACAGCTTAAAGGGTTAGTTCACCCAAAAGTGAAAATTATATCATTTACTCACCTTATCTAGGCTAGTTCCAAACCCATAAGACTTTCGTCCATCTTCAAAATACAAATGAGGATATTTTAAATCTGAGAGCTTTCCATTGGCAGCTACGCAACTACCACTTTGACGCTTCAAAAAGTTCATAAAGAGATCGTAAAACTAATCCATAGAAGTCGAGCAGTTTAGTCCAAATTTTCTGAGGAGGCTCAATCATTTTATATGATCAAATTTCATGTAGTCTTTTATTCACATATAAACATTGTTTAGCAAACATGCACAAAAGCTAAAACGATCTTGCTTGATGCACGAGAATGAACCTCATTGGCTCTTGTGGAAGCTCAAACGTGCTGCGTAACACGAGAATAAACCTCATTGGCTCTTGTGGAATCTCAAACGTGCTGCGTAACACGAGAATAAACCTCATTGGCTCTTGTGGAATCTCAAACGTGCTGCGTAACACGAGAATGAACCTCATTCTCGCACATCAAGTGAACATGCTTGAGCTTCTGTTTACTACAACTGATGTGTGCGTTAATGAATGCTTACCTGTGAATAAAAGCCTAAATTAAATCCGTTCGTCATATAAAGCGATCGAGTCTCTTCAGAAAATGTTGTACCAAACCGCTCACTTCTTATTCATATATAAATGATGACCGAAATTTCATTTTTTGGGTGAACTAACCCTTTAAAAGAGTGATTTCCTGACTGGTGAAAGAATAATTTCAAATGAATAGCCGTTTCAGCCAAATAGATTTAAAATGTTGAAGTATTTAAAAATATCCAAGACTTGTACACAAGGAAGAATATTTAATAATGTAATGCCGTGAAATAATATAATAATAAATAGTTATAAAAGCATTATCTACACCTTTTTTTATATATTAATAATCTATGACGCATCTTATCAAACTTGTGTGCACGCAATACACAATGACAGAACATGTCATCGGAAAAGCACTAATTAAACATCACTGTTTCAGCCAAACTTTTTGCTGTTTTGGCCAAATATTTTCAGCTGCAGAAATTTCACTGTATCCCTGTAATCGATTCATTTATTCATTTTATAGATGTCAAACTTATATATTCACCAAACCTGCCAGCCAAACTAAAAAAGATATTATAAAAAGTTTGTCTTTTTACTCTCATGTGCAGTATATTACCCAGCCCTACTTCACACACTGGAATTAATGTTCAGAGACAATATTCAACACCTTGCAACTCATTACTATCAGTTAAACCAATCTCTCTCTTTTTTTCCTTCCTCCTTCCTGTGTGCTATTTGTTTCTGATGAAAAACACTTGTGGCATTTTCACTCAGTAAAACAATAAAATATTAATCATTCAAGTCGGGGAACAAGTTGGTGTCCATTTGCAATTCAAATTACCACCAACTTCCTGGCAATTAATTTCCACGCGCGTGTCTCCCATCATGTGTCTCCAGTTATCTGCTTTCTGAACTTAATTTCCACTGGTCTTTGTATCACCATCTATCGGCTCTGTCAACACAAACTCACCTTATGGCAACATATCACTCACAAATCAGCTAACAACCTTTCTGCACTGAAAACACAAACAGACACACAAACAACAGGTTACACACCATGCCGTAACAAGTAGCCTAACAGTCAGGCCCACACAGAATCAGCTTGCACAAAACTCCACAGAAATCTTCTACATTTCCACAAAGTTGGAATAATTTACAAAGTTGTAGTTTATTCTTATATTCACAAAGTTTTTAATTTAATTGTTTTTAGTTGAATTTAACATGTAAATCCATTCCACAGATTTCCCCCCTAAATCAACACAGAAAATTCTCAGATTCTGTCTGGGCCAAGTAACAGGCGAGGATACACACACACTACAGATGTATGAGAGAGGGAATCTGAGCTTGCAGGCACACACCAGATCAAAGAAACAGCATATTTTACATGTGATCCTGTTCATTAGTTAGCAAACTGTTCAATATATGACTTCATAACTGGAAACACACATACATTATCTAGGGATTTAAGAGACAGCTGTCAAAATGTAGGAGTGCATAAAGAACAAAGAAAGATCCTCCCCTTTTTTTAAAGTAGCCAGTAACGTTTCGTTTATATCACAGCTCAGCCAGATCCGTTGAGCTCGGTAAAGCAGCAGTTCCCTGCTAATCGTGCATTATGTGCCACTTAACGTGTGGAAAATAGTAAATTTGTGACCAAATGACGTTTTTAGCCGTAGATTCAGTGTCTATTTCTAATTTAGAAGGGCGGGACGCTTCAGATTCTAGAGAGCATTTGATTGGACAGAGAATGAGAAGCTGAAGTGCAAAGTGATGGCATCAAAATCATTGATCCATCTTGCCGGGAGTGAGACTAAGTTTTGAACGCTTACATCTTATAAATGCAAATTTTGTCATTGTTTTGAAGCACACTACCTTATAGATAACACATTCATACTAAAAGCCAAAAAACTTCAATTTTAACTTCATGGGGACTTTAAGACTTAAGTACCCACAGGGACCTACTTTTTATTTGTACACATACTACTAAAACATATTACTTTTCGCAAACATCTATTTTTAGTCACAAATGCGAGTGAAATGCTTGCGCTGTCGAGACCTGACTGACGTTTAACATTACATGATAAACAAATTCACAAACATAACCATAATAAACAAAGTCCATTGAATGTCAGAGTATAGTCTGTTTGATTGGTGTGAATTCAGTTCAATTCAGAAAACCACATTCACACCAGAGTCTGCAAAAAAAAAAAAAAGATGCTTAGTTCCCCTATCAACAATGTATAATTTGCATCTTTGCATGCTCCTAAGACACAAATTACAAAAATAATGCATTTTTCATTGCTGCTTTCTCTAAATAAATAGCCTTCAGAGTGCAACTTACATGTTTCTTGTGACGCAAACGATAAATCTAAAGGAACCAAAACGTCAGTATTAACACAGTGAATCTGGGGTTCAACATCTGATCAGACTCGAGTCTGACCAAGCAATGGTACCAACCAAGTGTGACAAGAGCCTAAGATACAACAAAGTTGGTTAAATCACGATTAGTTTACAACAGCGTCAGACAGCATCTGAGATCTGATCGGCTGGCACATACGAGGCGGGTGGGACGAGACGGGTGCCAGGCAAGAAGATTCAGCCCTCGAGGAATTCATTACTGCAACCGTTACCCAGCCAAAATAATTAATGAATTAAGGAGGGGAGAGGAGAGAGAGCGAGGGAGAGAAAACACACAGCGTTTCAGCGCTGAAATTCTCTTTTAGTTGTGACTTGAAAGAGAAACATGAAGTACAGCCCCACCCAGCAGACTCTCCCCACAGGCCTGCGCTTCTTGAGGAAACTAGAACTATGACATGACCTTTCCCTTATTTAATCTCCTCCCACAGAGCATGCATCAACTACACACTTTTAGAAGAGGAGTGGCTTAATATAGAAAAAGGGAGGAGCATGGGTTTGGGGAGGGTTTTACAGAGAGGATAAAACTTCGGGAAGATGGGTCAAATTTACGGAAGACTTTTTTCTTTCTGATTTAATTTTATCCAGTCTCTTTTTTCTCTCTCCATTGACACAGAATGAAAGAGATATGTTGGAAGAGAGTAACAGACTTTTACTTGACCTTATTCAAACCCCCCATGCAATGCTAAAATACATTCAGGGTCAATGTTAGGCTGACATCTAACCACATTTAAAATCAACATGAAACGTTAATTGCAACCCACTTTACTTCCATAAGACATTTCCAAGTCTAACAGGATATTCAACAAGGACATTCAAAACAAAAGTTTATATACGGAGAAATTAATTTTATTTGATGAAAAAGATCTTTTCTCAATTTAAAACAAGTAGATGTAATATGTTATTGAACGCTAATGAAAACGGATTGCAAATCCATGGTTCAGCTGACAACACATTGTATAAATTTTTTGGTCGGATGAGGGGAAAAAAGTACTATGGTATTACACCGTGTCCTAATTACACGCGACGCGATAAAATTCCAGCGACAGGCAAGTGTGTCTGTCCACACTAGACGCGACGCGACTGAGACGCCACAACGTCAATCAAAAATCACAGCCAATCAGAACGGCGTGTGGGCGGAGTCTCGCGGCAAGTGCACAACACTAGAGAGTAAACTTGACGGCACTCGCAAGAAAATGGATAAGTAGCTACATAATCAAATTCACAAATATTACACCATTTAAAAAATACATAGGCTACTGAGTTACTAAAACAATCTTTGTCACTTGTTTGTTTAACGTTCTTGTTTCCATTTGTTTAATTTCAAGATCTGAGGTGAATTATCCATTGTTGCTTTTACAGCCACAAAGCTGGAGCACTAAATGATATTCAAATTCACATTACACGCTTTTAACATTAAATAAAGCTTATAAACAGTACCTGGGATTATCATTGCCACAGTTTGTGTTTGTTGTTCCAGCGCGACGTCGCAGAAAAAGAGAAACCGTTTCTAAATTAGAAACGTCGCGTGTCACCGTCGCGGCTGGTTAGGACAAAAACTCTGATTAACATGGAAAAGATACCTTTTATCGCGTGTCGCGGCGTCGCGTGTAGTTAGGACACAGTGTTACACCGTGTCCTAACTACACGCGACGCGATAAAATTCCAGCGACAGGCAGTGTGTCTGTCCACACTAGACGCGACGCGACTGTGAGACGCCACAACGTCAATCAAAAATAACAGCCAATCAGAACAGCGTGTGGGCGGAGTCTCGCGGCAAGTGCACAACACTAGAGAGTAAACTTGACGGCACTCGCAAGAAAATGGATAAGTAGCTACATAATCTAATTCACAAATGTTACACCATTTAAAAAATGCATAGGCTACTGAGTTACTAAAACAATCTTTGTCAAATAATACACTTGTTAGTTCACAGTTTTAACGTTCATGTTTCCATTAGTTTAATTTCAAGATCTGAGGTGAAATGTCCATTGTTGCTTTTACAGCTACAAAGCTGGGAGCACTAAATGATATTCAAAGTCACGTTTCACGCTTTTAACATTAAATAAAGCACAAACAGTACCTGAGATTATCATTGCCGCACTTTGTGTTTGTTGTTCCAGCGCGACGTCGCAGAAAAATAGAAACCGTTTCTAAATTAGAAACGTCGCGTGTCGCCGTCGCGCCTGGTTAGGACAAAAACTCTGATTAACATGGAAAAGATACCTTTTATCGCGTGTCGCGGCGTCGCGTCGCGTGTAGTTAGGACACGGTGTTAGATGTAACCTTAAATAAGTCGATAAATGCCTAAATGAAATCTGTCCATCATAAAGAGATCATCACTCATCAGAAGACTTGATTTAAACTGGTCTATTCATTGCATTACTTTTATTATCTCTTTAAGAACTTTTTGAATCATACATTTGTGTGTAAGGGATTTTCAAATGGAGAGACAGAAATCTCTCATGGGTTTTGGAACGACATGAGGGTGAGTAATTGACAAAATTTTCATTTTCAAACTAACCCTTTGAGACAATACAAAATATTGAACAAACTGTACTTCAGCCTTTAAGGTCAAATTAAACAAGCTTCTGAGTATTGCAGGTCGATAAAATGTCAACATAAACTTGAGAAGGAACAGTTCGAATTTATCAGCTTGACACCATCAATTCATGCATCCAAACATTCATTTCCTGCCATCTTCTGAGGATAAATGAAGTTAGTTAATTATCAGCATGATTAAAATAGGTGACGCCAGAAAATAGAGACACTGAAGCATAAAACTTTGAGTGCGAGATTGTAGACCTTTCTCAACTAAACTTTGTCATCCAACTAGACCCTGGAACTTGAAATTTGATGCACATTTAGCTCACCTAAAAATAGTGCGTATGAAGCAGCTTAATTTTCCAGGGAACAAAGTAGTCCAAGAAAATGGCTGTAGTGAAAGAAACACCCTTGAGAGAGAGAGAGAGAGAGAGAGAGAGAGAGAGAGAGAGAGAGAGAGAGACAGAGAGAGAGACAGAGAGAGAGACAGAGAGAGAGACAGAGAGAGAGACAGAGAGAGAGAGAGAGAGAGAGAGAGAGAGAGAGAGAGAGAGAGAGAGAGAGAGAGAGACATTATCTCTCGTAAAGACACAACAAGGAAGTCGTTGTGTGTGTGCTAACAGTTTGCCATTGCACACTGCTGCAGTGTGATCAATTAGACAGCTGGCTCTCTCAAGTTTACACCACAGTAAAAAAAAAAAAATCATTGGTTGTAAATAAACACACACACACACACACATAGCCTTCTCTCCCTCAGCATGGTTACTTAATTATACAAAATGTTAAATAAACTGAAAGGAAGCCGGTATCTGTCTAGCAAAAAAATATGCTGTACTCACTAGCAAGGGCGCCGTAAAGGGGTGGAAGGTTAGGACGATTCTAAGGGCCCAGGCTGTTATAGGGCCCAGAAGAGCAGACCCCCTTTTTCTTTTCTTATTTCTTTTCTCTTTTTTATACATACATTAATGTGCTAGGGCCCCTCATGCACTAAATGTGTATTTTGTCCGTTTTGACCATAGATTTAATATTTAAAAAACAAATAATGTATTTACTGTTTCAGTCACACCCCTCCCCCTTACAATGGTTAATTCCACCTGCGCTGTCCGAGCTACGATCGCTAGTGTAGCGTCTCTTGCTTATTGCACTTGCTATGATGCAGCGCAGACAGTGACACACGCAGGCATGTCACATCAAAAGTTAGGGCATCAAAAAAGGAAAGGAAAGGAAAGAGAAGACAGAGAACGCTGAAGTCGACAGTATGTCACACAGTTTTTCAAAAAGAAAGGTATCTTGCCCTATTCCTGTATTGCGAAAATTTCAGAGTTACTTATTTTTGTTGCTACATGACCTGCTTTTATCTAGCTAGCTTAGTAAAATAATTACTGAATTATGATTTACATCCAACAATAATAACATCTCTGGGTTATCATGTCTCTACACCAGTGGTTCCCAATCCTGGTCCTGGGGACCCACAGCTCTGCACAGTTTGTATGTCTCCCTCATTTAACACACCTGATTCAGATCATTATCTCGTTAGGAAAGAGCTCTATGAACTGAACTGGGTGTGTCAGATAAAGGAGACATATAAAATGTGCAGAGCTGTGGGTCCCCAGGACCAGGATTGGGAACCACTGCTCTACACCATAGACTGTAAAAAATAGCTACACAGATTCAGCGGCTGCTGCACACCCACGTCCTCCTTCTCCCCCGTGCGAAATTCGCGTCCGATATTTTAGCACGTTAAAAAATAAATAGGCCTACAAAAAACGCATGCGAAAATTTCGGCTTCAGTGTGCAAGGACCTTCAGCCGAACAAGGTGAGCCTGAGCGCGAAACTTCACGAAGATTGAAGCCTCTCAACACGTCTTCTACTGTGTTCGCCACATGATGATAACTTTACAAAACTAAAAGTAATCTATAGGCCTACGCTTCAAAAATCACAAAATCAGTTTGCCGTGTGTGTCGTGTGTTCTGTGAAGTGACAGTGTTGCTGCTACAATCGATTATGTCAAACTTGACGTTCTTAATATGAATAAAATGCCCCAGAAAAAAATAATATAAAAAAAGAATAAAACATGTGTCTGTAGTAACCATTGGCTATAAGGAGTTTACAAAATAGATATTTTAATATTATGAAAACTAAATAGGCCAATAGAAATAATATGGTTATTACGTGTGTGTTTGACTTATAAGTCAAATTTGTATAAATATAATTTTTTTTTTCTTGTTTTTGTAGGCTTTGTACTCATCTTTAGACATTTTAACTACGCAATGTGCTAAGTATCTTTTTTAAAGTATACAGGGCATGTTTATTGGGTTAAATTTTATCTGTAAAAAATGTAGGGGGCCCAGAAATTTTGGTTTCCATAGGGCCCAGAATTTCTGGCGGCACCCCTGCTCACTAGACTTAACTTAAAATGTATCATAATTCACAAATCCATGCCTGGAGGAAAGAAACTGCTAGCTCAGTACCTGAAATTGGCCAGAGCAGGATACTGGTAGTTCCCAGCATGCTTTTCATAGGACTGATAAAGTGTTACTTTACATAATAATATCCAAAAGTTTGGAGTCAGTGTTTTTTTTTTTTTTAAGAAATTTATATTTTCATTGAGCAAGGACATTTAATACAAAAGTGACAGTAAAGGCTTCTACTTCGCAGTGACAGTAAAAAATCTAATTCAAATAAATGGTGATCTGTTAAACTTTCTATTTAAAAAGTAATAAAATAGAAAAAATATTTGCAGAGATTTTTCAAAAACATGAAAAAAATTAAATAAAGATTATGTAAATTGCATCATTACACCAATAGGTGGCGACAAGTGACTTAAATGTATTTGTCATTGAATCATTCATTCAAGACACTGTTCAAAAATTGTTCAAAACAAGTGAAGTCTTTGAGCGAGTCATTAAATCATTCATTCAAACCTATTTAAAATAATAAATTAGACTAATTCAAATGACATATTGTTAAATAGACTGCAGCAATTAACATTTTGTCGGAACATCTAGTAAATTTCTGCTGTTATAACAGTATCAAAAAGTACTATTATGTTTGTTAATGTTATTTTGTTTAGTTGTCTATTCAAAATCGTGGGAGAATTGTGATCTTTTATAAACAAAACAGAAATGATGAAAAAAAAAAAAGATTCTCTGTTTATGTAGAATCGTGCAGCACTGCCCCAAATACAATTCTAACCATGATTAAAAACAATGGCAGGACAGAAGTGCCTTTTATGGTTCTGCACCGTTCCAAAAATCACCTAAAACAAGTCTACAAAATATTCTCTCTTAGAATAAAATACTGTGGACTACTGCTTGAAAGCACAAGTAAAAAAAAAATAACATGAAACAAGAAACTACAAGGCAGATTCAATAGATGAGCTTTAAATGCAATTCCGAAAGGAAAAAACTTTTGATGGTTTTCAAATCAGCTTTGTGGAAGCAATGCCCACTAAAACCCCTTCAAATTGCCAGAAGTTCCCCAAGGCTCACCCTCAGGTCCTTTTCTAATTTGTTGTTCATGCCGAATTTGGTGTTTGAAGCACTTCAGCAGAGTTAAAACAACATTTTTACATTTGGAACAAAGAATGCACTCTCAAATGGATCATCGGTTCCTTTTATATTTTCATTAATGACCTTCAACCTAACACATTTCCAGGCTCAATTATCCCCCTTCAATAGATTTCAAAGGTGTTCTTTAGAAGCATAAAACGCATTATAATTAGCAGAAGCCTTCCCTCACGTAACGTGCCAAACACAAAGCCGCTCAGTAGCTGCTAATTTCTTTGGCTGTCCTTACAGTTGTGTCTCATCACTGTTGATAAGTCCTTCTTTCCTTCCACACATCCTAACACTCCTCTGCAGCAGAGCTTGAGCCATGTGTGAAAGCCCTTTGTCTCTCTGTCTTACTCTTCTTCTGGTGAGACTCAAGAGCTGAAAGGAAAAAAACAACTTTTTCCCCTCATAAGCATACTCTGAAACATAACTAGAAGTTGGCAAAAAATTAAGTGAGAAGGGGGGACACATTTCCACACGATAAAAAGCTAAACAAGCCTGGCACAGAGCCCTAAATATCCTTAAACCTGCTCATTTAAATGTATTTGTGTAGCACTGAGGCAGTTCATATTAAATTGGAAATTTATATAAACCAGACCCCTCATTTGTGAACTGGACCACATCAATAGCTATGTTTACATGGGCACCATTTGTTTCAATCGTAATTAATTTTTTTTGAGAGATGAATCCGAATGTAGTTTACATGAAAGCTGAATAAAGTGACAGGGGTTGATGTGTGCGTTTATATGTCACAAGCTTTAAATCGGATCCCACTGTTTGTGCATTCTACTCTCCTAAATTGCTTCTTTTCTTTGATTTCGGGTCCTAATTAGGAGACGACGAGCACATGAACTACTGTGCCGTGCTGCTTATATAAATCAAGCCGTAAAAACGGCCATTCCCACACCCAAAACAAAGCGTCTGTGGATTAGAATGCGAAACCAGGACTGTCTGAGAATGGAGCAGGGCACTCTGCTTCACAGACGATGAGTGGAAGGAGAATTTTAGAATGACATGACAGTCTTTTATGACACTTCATTCAACAACAGCTCATTCCTTGCATCATACGTCATTACGCCATTTATATGTCATTGCACGTGCGCAGTACTTTCCAGTTTCGGTTTTCAATCTGATCAAGTGTTTACATGTCCTTTAGACTCGATTACAAAAGGTTTAAACCGCAACTTACAATCCGATTGAAATTGTAATCAGATTTGGCCAATTCATTCTGATTGCTGTGGTTACATGTGACTTTTTATTCCGACTGTGCTAGTAGTCCGGTTACAATCGGATTATTAGAGTCCGTGTAAACGCAGCAAAAAGACATTCATGTGCATTTGCTTGATTTTAGACAGCATACTGCAATTAAAATAAGCCAATATAAAAATAACAGTGAATGGTTTAACTTTTTCACTCAACTTAAATGAATTTTACTTAACTGGAACATAGAATGACAAAATATTATTAATTTTACATTTGTAATTGTCATTCATAACATTCCACCCTTTGTCGTATGTAGTTACAAAGACATTAAGGAAATCATAGATTTCATTTATAAGCTGAATAAATGAGACATGGACAAATAAGTCATTAATTACTATTATATGTAAGAAAATTAATTGCCAGCAACTACCACAGCACCACTAGTCATATTTCACTTAAAAACAAAACATGGGGAGTAGGGAGTGCAGATATCCCGACAACTAATCATGAAGACGGCTAAACAACAGAGATAGTGAAAGCGCAAAGAGATGTTTGATTATTACGCCGAGCCGAATCTCCCAGCACCCCTCTCCCCTGTGACCTCATCGCAAAGTTAACGGAAACCATATTGGGTGACAGTGTCCATCCTGTAGTCCAGCAGAGATCAAAGTCACAGAAATTAGCTGATCCCAAAGACCAGCATCCACCATAACAAAGCTAATGAAAACTCCCAGTTACACATAACGCCCAGCCTTTAAAAGTTAACATCAATGAGCTGGCCCCCTAAACGGGTATGCATGCTCGCTCGCTCGCACACAAACACACAAAAGTGCCTTCGGCAGAGCCAATTAAGATCAAGTCTTCTGTTAACTTGTCATGCTGTCTAAGCAACAGCAGAAATGCAGCCGTTAAAGACAATGGGCTACCATGGTGAAATGAGAGGGTTAACTGCACTCTCCCTCCACAGGACACATGTCAGTGCTAACACTGACAGCTTTAGCCAACGGCCCTGTGAATGGTGACCAGGATCCAGTACAAGAAAGGGCGTGAATAAAAGAGTTTAACAGAGTATTAGGAGTGCAATGATTTAATTTCCTCCCGGTTATGTTTTTACCATGGTTCCGTGTTCAGTAAATATTGCCAAGGCATTATAAGGGGCTGCACTAATTTGAGGCCAATACAACAATTGATTTCTATCACTAGGATACCAATCTGAGTTTACTATGTTAACAAGCATTAATCCATATTCTGCAGCATACGCATTATACTTTTAAAACTATTCAGAATTTAAATAAATAAAAAACTGAATCTGTGACCAAAAAAACACAAACAATTTAGAACGACTGCAATCTGATGCCCTAAACAAATTAATATTTTGAGCCATTTTATTTTAGTAGGTCAAAAAATAGTTTTATTCCCAATTATTTATTCCTCAAAAGTATTAAAAGAATAGATGAATGAAACCATTACGGAAATGGAATCATTAGGGAGGAATAGCAACCAGAATATTTATATTTCTAGCAATTTCTGTCCTTAAAGTAGTGACAGATCTTTTCTACCATTCATTCGAGTAAACTTTTTTTTTTTTTTTTTTTATATATAAAACATGCATGAATGAGTCGGAGTTATTAATAAACACCCTGATGCTTTATTAACCCCCCAGAGCCATGTGGAGCACTTTTATAATGAATGGACGCACTTTTTTGAGCTTCAATCTGATGGTTGCAATCCACTGCCATTATAAAGCTCGGAAGCATCAGGGTGTTTATTAATATAACTCCGGTTGTATTCATCTGAAAGAAGAAAGTCATATACACTTAGGATGGCTTGAGGGTGAGTAAATCATGGGCTAATTTTCATTTTAAAGTGAACTACTCCTTTAAGTATCAGAGAGATGTTTTAAAACAAGAGATCTATCCAATACAAGCATAGACTATTCTGCTTGAAAATATTTGCATCTATAAGACTTGTTTACCATCTTTAAGGCTTTGTTCAATGCAAATCAATAATAATCTGCAATAATAAATAACAAATTTAGTAACTGCAGGACGAATTGTTACTGTGAACAAGCATATCTGTGAGACCTTCAAAGAGTTGTTTTCCCAGACCAATGCTACTATGTGAGTCTGGGCGTGCATACGGGCATAGACAAGTTATATAAAGTACACTCATATGTATTCACATCTTTATATGTCAAGTCAATTTGACATGTTTTGTAGTTTCTTTTTCTTGCTAGGTGTATGCTGAATTCCATAAGTACCTTTCAAAATGGACAAAAACCTCATATAAATGTATTTATATTTTCTGAAACATCATTAAACAAGATGAACCGTGGTTCAAACACGTGCCGAACCGTGGGTGGCAAACCATATGCTGCTTCTTTCGTATGTGAATCGTTTCACCCCTACTGAGTAAATGTATGAGTTTTTGTGATAGAGTATGTAGGATTGTGGCGTTGCGGAATCTGCATGTGGCTTTAAACTGAGCCCCAGTGACACTACGCCATCCAATTACCTGATGCAGGCACATCCCACTGAATATTCTACTTCTAGTGCCCATGTACACACACAAGAACGTGAAAGAGAATAAAATTCAAAGAATTAAATAAGCTGGCGAATGGTAATTTATATAAAAAAAGCAGGATGTGAGGCACGGTAAGAGATGAAGCGTGAGACTTTCTCCTCTCAACAGCCTTTGTATCAGGCAACATCTGAAACCGGGAGGATTTTACACTGCATGTGTTTACACCTCTTAAATAACAGGGAGGAAGTCACTGTTTAAATTTGGTTGAGTGCTGTAATGTGCAAATGGATCTTCAACAGAGGCTTTCTGTCACTGCAAACAAACTGACTTTTCACACTCAGGGATTCCACTGTACACCCGGGAGGACGTTTGAAACAAAAACCCCAAAAACAAATCCCATACTGCCATGTCCGTGACAAAATTGACAGCTGTATGGGTTCACCTTTGCCGTATAACACTGGTTAGCACGGTCCACTGTAAAATCGTTAATATTTCAACTAAACATATGCACAGATCAGCCAATTATTAAAAAAAAAGATAATTTACACTACCGCTCAAAAGTTTGGCGTCAATAATTCTTTTTTTTGCATTAAATTGATCAAAAGTGACAGTAAAGACATTTGTATGATATAATGTTACTTTTTTAAAATAAATATTATTCTTTTAAACTTTCTATAAAGATTACTAAAAAGATATAGTTCTAAAAATCATTCTCAATATTAAAAAAATAGGAGAGTTCACACAACAACTATAATGATAACGGCACAGAGAAACGATATAGTTGTAATCACTTTCAGAGCGATTTTATCCAGCTGATGAACGATAACATTGACAGCCAATCAGAATCCATCCTGCTGTTACGAGCTCAAGCATTTAAAGTGATAGACAAGCACTCACTTGGAATAAACAAAGATATCGTCCACTGGTGTGGACGCTTATCTACAGTAGTTATCTTTATAGTTATCTTTATAGTTCCTGGTGTGAACAGGCCTTTAAGAATACTGCATCATGGTTTAAGAATACTGCATCATGGTTTCTATAAAAATATTAAGCATTACAACGTTTTTTTAAACTGATAAGAAATGTTTCTTGACCACCAAATATTAATAGAATGATTTCTGAAGGATCATGTGCCACTGAAGACTGGAGTAATGATGCTGAAAGTTTTTGTATATTGTAATAAAATTTCACAGTATTACTACTTCTACTGTATTTCAAATCAAATATCAAATAAACGCAGCCTTGGTGAACATAAGAGACTTTCAAAAATATATTAAAATCTTATCGACCCCAAACTTTTTAACATTAGTGTACTGAAGTTTTCAAATGTACAATAACAAAAACTGTTTAACACTAAACATCAGGGTGGAAAACGGTAATGTACAACTAAATTACAACTGCTTTGGTGCAAAAAACACCCAGCGTAAGGAATAGATTTAAAAAAAAAAAAAAAAAAAACGGTCTAACATCCACTTTCATGTTCTACATGCATTGGCCTCAATGCCAGTACCGGTAATCAACATGCTTTCACTACCTTACTACAGTTTCATTACATCAGACTCAGAAGAATCAAACATAGAGGTTGAAGTTTACAAAAATGATAAAGCACATCATATAGAAGCATAATATCATCTAAAAAGAATAATAATACAAACTTTCTCAATTGGTTTTATTTCCAAAATACAATAATCTGAAAAAAACACATATGAACAGTAACAGATACTAGATAGTTTATATATCTTTGATTTGAATAAATCAACACTTAAAGGTAGGGTAGGTAGGATTTTTATAAAAAACTTTTTTTCAAATTTGTTTAAACTGTCTTTATATATCAATACATAATTAAAATGTAAGTGCTCTGAAAAAGAGAGTATAAAAATCGAGTGACTGTAGACCTTTTAATCTGCAATAAACACAGCTCATTATTTCCATTTGGGACGAAACAATTGATTGGTTTGGGCGACTGTCACTCACTCTCGCAACAATGGCTACCACCCCTGTTGCTACAAGATCTGCCCATATGCACGCGCACCCGTTTGATTTGAGGAGGGGAAGAGAGGCGCGGAACCTACGAAGAGTAAAGTTATGGCAGAGAAAGAGCATTCAAAATTCAAAGCACCTACATATTCAGTCAGCGAAGGCAAACAAGGCAAAAACTACTTCCTCGGACCCTGGTTGCCCGCACTCTTGAACGACCTCCTCTGCTTCGCCCTCGACCCCGGACCTGTCCTCGAACCGACGAAGCGGTAGGCTACTTGTCTCCGGAGTGTAGTCCTCATTAGAGTCAACAATGTTTTCATCATGGAAACTCGCAAAACACCATATATGTTATGAATCTTACACGAAATTCACCTTCATCACAGTGTAACTAAGAAAAATCCTACCTACCCTGCCTTTAAATCACTGTGAGTCAGACTAACATTCGTGTGTGTGTGTGTGGTGTGTGTGTGTGTGTGTGTTGTGTGGTGTGTGTGTGTGTGTGTGTGTGTGTGTGTGTGTGTGTGTGTGTGTGTGTGTGTGTGTGTGTGTGTGTGTGTGTGTGTGTGTGTGTGTGTGTGTGTGTGTGTGTGTGTGTGTGTGTGTGTGTTCTATCCCGCTGGGGAATTCAACCTGAATGCACGATGACTCCTGGGGACTCGTGTCACTGTGACCTAAACTGAGGTCCCCATGAGGAAACAAGCTTATAAATCATACAGAATGAGTTTTTTTGAAAATGTAAAAATGCAGAAAGTTTTCTGTGATGGGTAGATTTAGGGGTAGGGTTAGTGTAAGGAGATAGGAATATACAGTTTGTTTGCTAAGATTCAGATTAACAAAGAAACATCTTAGCAAAGAAAGGTTCATTTAATCTGGATTAGCTCGATACGACCAATTCACATGTACAAAAACCTGAACAGTCATCAACTACAGAGAGGGAGAGAAAGACAGACACAGTGTGCCTCTCTTAAGAGATAAAAGAGCCATAGGGTAATGCTGAAAAAGATGTAGAGAACAGAGACAGGGATAAAAACAGACACGAGGTCATGAACAGCTAATTATCCTGTCAGTAGTAATGCACTCAAACCTGTGATCACCACAGGGTCATCCGTACTACACACACCTGAGAGAGAGAGATGTGTGTTGGTGTGTTTTAAGTTAGCGGATGAGTCTGTCTGTGAGCTCAATGAGAGTCCTTCACCTCTTGGATATGGGTACGTGGTCTGACAGAAAACAGACTTAAAACACATTATATCCTTCACAGAACTTCTCACGTGTTATTCAAGATTTTTCCCTCCATTTCCAGTGTTTTTTAGCACTCCACAGTCCATTATTAGCTGTAAAAATGTCACTTTCATTGCCCCATTGTCATCAAGATGCTCAAATCCGCATCCTTCAGCACCAAGCCTTCACATTTTCACTCCAGGTCATCTCTTTCTTTTTTCCTCCACTTCACATCTCTGCAAAATCTCTTAGTGTCCATCTCTTCCCATTAAAGGCACGTTTTATTTGTCTCTCCTTGTTCTTCCCTAAACCACTCTATTTCCCCTATATGAATCACTCCCATCATGTGTCATGCAGCTTATAGTGCAAGTGACCCTGAGCTGAGTCAAAGCTTCACACAAAACAAAATACATGTGCATTTTACAAAAAGTACAAAGTACACAATAGGTCTGCCAAGCCTTTTATCCACCACACAGATGTTTCTTACCTATTGGTGACGAGGCAGAGATGTGGCATCACGTGGCAGCCGTTTCTCACCCTCTCCGTCAGAAGTTTTCAGCCTCGCGGATTATGCGGCGTGCCTCTATGCGTTTGATTTACTGTAAAATTATGTGTCCAGAAAGAGATCTGAGAGAAGAGGCATAAGAGAATGGTGTGAAGTCAGAACAATGTCACAGAACGAGAGTACAGCTAAACGGAACTATAACAAAACTGAAACCACACAATTTTAACATTTCTTAAATCAAACATATAATGCTATTATATGCTGTTACAAATAATTTTATAAAATATATATATATAAAATATTGATAAATATCAATTATATAAAAAGTATAATTTCACAGCATGGTTATGAAATTATACTTTTTATATAAGTTATATAGAGAATATACACACATACATACATAACTAAGCAAGCACTGTATCATTCCAATTAAAAATGTTGTGTGTAATTTGGACGCAAACTAAAAGACAAGAGTATTCATAAATTAAGTCTGCAAAAACAGCTGCAGTTCACTTAACTGTAAAAGTAGTATTATATAACAGAATCAAAATACAATCTATAATAATAACCTTCTTGACTGAGTACAAACTGTTTACATGTTTTTCTCCATCATGAAATCAGCCCACAGCAATGGTAAAAAAAAAAAAAAAAAAAGTCTTCACAAAGCGCTGGACAGTCAGGTATTAAGGAGGAGGAACCGCTCAAGGAGAGTTGATCAGTCTGAAGCCCTGAAGGACTCAGACCAGTTCAGAAATCAATCCCATCATCCCCTAGACATGACTTCAAACACAATCTGGGCTCTAACTGCTCTACACTCCCAGGGAAGCACAAAATCTCCTCAGCTTAACGCCATTATCATCTAAAAAACCTGCTCACGGCAGTACTGAGGGCTGGATTCACTATCCCGTCAACTAGAAGAATGTGTGTGACTGGTCTAGTACAGCAGGTGTAGGTGTAAAGTGAGAGATTATTGGTCACATGACGCACTAACTGATGACTGAATTAAGCCCCTTTCAGATGACTCATGTCATTGAACTTCAACGCACTGGAGCAAAGCAGAATCAACTGCAGCAGGATGGGTCCAGGTAAAGGGGTGGGGTCCAGGGCGCGAGGGGTAGGGCTGAGCGCTATACTGAGTTTGTACGATATATATAGCCTAATCCAAAACATGAGCCATGCTTTATTAAGGGCTTCAAAATAACTGGCGAGTTATAGTTAACACATAGGGCCTATAGTTTTAAGTGGCTTGCCCTGTCAAATGCTCTGAGATACATGTGTGCTGACAGACACTTGCACTGTTTAATCCGTTTGAGATGTGGTGCTTTCCTCAGTGCATAACTTACATTTCAAAGGTTTATTCTCCATCTGTATTCTGTAAATGTTAGAAATTCATGCAAATATTTCCATTTTGCTGTCAGGAGAGGATGCGCGTTCTGCAAGCGAATCTCTGATAAAATTCTCAGACTTCCATGAACGAGCGCTGTCGCACGGATGCACGCCACACAGATGGAATGCAATGATCCTTACTAAAATGTATATTGCTAAAATATTTGTTGTTGGACAATTAATTTGCCATGTAGAATTTTAAACCTACAAGTGTATTTTTTATGAAAGTGACTATTATAATGGGGTAATCTTAGGCTAGTATTAGTCTGTGCTTTTGTTTTTTTGTTTTCATTTTTAGTTAAGTGAATTTAAAAATAAACTCATTTTTGTTTTTAGATTGTAATGTTACAATGTTAGAATGAACATTGTCTGTAGGACATCATTTGACAGGATGTGAAACAACATGTTTTAAATTAAATACAGATTTTTTTTTATCCAAATAGAAAAATGTAGAAAATACTGAGATGTATACCGTACATAGCCATTCGACCAAAAAAAACAGAGATGATTTTTTTTGGCCATATCGCCCAGCCCAAGCAAGGCGCGATGGCTTCTCCTCAACAGCTCATCTTCCCTGAGGTCGCGGCGCATGAGGGAATGGCGGCCCGGCATCCTAACCTGTCGGCGCAAACATATGCTTCCCATCCAGACCACGGGTCCGGCGACTCAGCCCATATGGCTGTGCGGGAATCCCTCATACTCCCCTTCCTGGACCCACAAAGGCACCAGTGTGCACGCACCTGGGAAGACACCGGTCTCTTGAGGACATGCGCGCTCAGCATTTAACAGCGGCGGTGACGGGGCTCCATTTGATTCAGGTGTGCCTCATCACCCGCCGCCAAGTCCTGGTTGTTACTGCGCCCTACCTCTCTTTCTCACCCATTCCTGTTGGGAACCTGGAGAAGGGCGACGATTAAAGGGGCGAGGTGGTGACAATAAGGGGAGACATTCGTTCCATCACAAAATATATTCATTTAATCTGTTTCAAAAGGAAATTATTCCTTACGATTTCATTTATCTTTCATTGATAGTTCACCTATATATGAAAATTGCAAACACTTTCCATTCCAAACCTGTATGACTTTCTTCTGTGAAAAAAAAAAAAAAAAAAAAAGTTTTGAAAAATGTTCACTAATAATCACTAATATAGGTTTGAAATAACATGAGGGTAAGTAAATGGTGACATTTTCAGTTTTGGGGGGCAACTATGACTTTCAAATAAGATGCCATAAAACCGTCAATTGTCCTCCCCATAACAAAGTGAACAACACATTAGATGGGAAGAAGCAGAAAGGGCATTTTAAACCTGTGCAGCTGTAATACACTTCACAGGATTCTCACCTCTGCGCTCTAATTGAAGAACATTATTATGCCATCTAATGAGCTTTAGAAAGTCAATTCCTTGACTAGCACAATAATAATTAAAATTGATACTCAGCCTGAGAGCATCTATTCAGCACTGCATAAGAATCACAATACTATTGATTTTCACACCTTTACTGCAAAGAAAAGAAAAAAGAAACAAGTCCCTTCATCTGATGATGGATAGATAGAGATAAAGAATAGTTTCCTTGTGTCCTTCACACAAACTGCACATAAACAGATTTTCTCAAAGCACACACTTCCTTGTTGAAAAGGCAAAAAAAAAAATAAATATAAATAAATAAATAAATAAATATAATAAATATATATATATATATATATATATATATATATATATATATATATATATATATATATATATATATATATATATATATATATATATATATATATATATATATATATATATATTTACAAATATTCCAAACATGTAGGCATACAAAAACTGAAAGTAGATTAATGTTAAAAGCCAAATCAGGTTTACACATCACATGCAGCTTAATCAATATTAGACTCAACAATTGAATTAAATAATCGCCAAAAGGTGCTTCAGTAGTTAAAGAATGAATGTGAGCACAAGAGATGAGAGTGAGAGAGATGAAGTGAGAGAGTGAAAGAGACAGATGATCAACTCAGCACCGGACGGCAATCTACTGCTAGGAGAGATGGAAAGACAGAGAACCGGCGATAAAGAGAGAAGTAGAAAAGACAGAAGAGAAACAAAGTGAAAGAGTGAGCCGAATAAAAATGGAAGCATAAAAAAGAAAGTGACGAAATACATGTAAGAACGGTTTTAAACATCCTGCATCGACATTAGATTTCCTTTGATAACAGCCATAAATTATAAAACGGTTATCAGGGTGGGCCATTAAAGGAATAAGCAGAGTTCAAAATTTTGGAGTGAATTATTCCTTAAAGAACCATTACAAGACATCAAATTTATATGAGAAGGGTGACCTCATTCAAATGCTAATTTAAATGGAACCACAAACCCCAAAGTACTCATTTGTATTCAGTCTGGCAATTATTTTTAGGTTACAGCTGATAACTGACAAATGCCGATATTGTAAATCTATATTAATTTTAAATATTCCATTAGACATCCATTATAGAAAATATACACTAGCATTCAAAAGTATAGGGTGATTAAGATTTTATTTTTTTAAAGAAATGAATACTTTTATTTAGTAAAGATGCAAATTGATTAAAATTAAATCAAAGTGATGGTAAAAACATTCAAAGCACAAAGATTATTGCGATTTACCCAGCCCTTATCGTTACATGCACAAGGCAAATGACTCGGTGCTCTTAAAGGGAAAGTGCTCATCATCAGTCTCTGACGCAGCACACATTGTAAACACAGCGCAGCGGTTCCAGGTTCTACATCAGAACGCCGGCTCAGTATTGGCTGGCTACTGCGTCAGCATCACACGCATGCGTCCTGATGAAATTGTTGAATAAAGTCGTTAGTTTTGTTTTTTGCGCACAAAAAGTACTCTCGTCGTGTCATAAAATTGAGGTTGAACGACTGTAGTCGCGGGACTATTTTAACAATGTCTTTCCTACCTTTCTTGGCCTTGAGTGGTTATGACGTTGTAGTCTATATCTTAATTTGTGTTCCAAAGATGAACAAAGGTCTTAAGGGTTTGGAATGACAATAAGGGGGAGTAATGACAGAACTTAAATTTTTGGGTGAACTAACCCTTTAAATCTTTGCCATAATCTATCACTTTTCGTTTTAAGTTAGAAATGCTGATCTACAGGGCTACTGTGTCAAGTAAAAACAGAAATAAATACTATACATTTGTGAAAAAATAATAATAATATCAGATTACTTGAAGAATACCCATCACATCATAATTATGACTTGAGAAAGGGAACATCTAAAGACCCGGGTATTCTTCATTTTCCACGTTCCGCTCCGTCTCGCGTAGAGTCGTGTTCGCACAGCTTTCAAAGTATACTAAAAAACCGATAAACATGGATGGAAGAGTTCGACACATTGGCAGTACAATTGCCTTTTTAAACTCTACCAGTCAGAAGGCAGCACTGGGTCATGTCATTTACAGTACATTCAGTTGGAAGGATTGAAGAAACGTAGCGGATCCCCCATTCATTGCATGTAAAGTTTAGAACAAGAACCAAAATAAAAAGGATGGAGAAGGATATGCTGCTTTGTATCACTCTTTCCACACTCTTCTTCAACTACTGCACAGAACAATTTGAAGGTAACATAGCATTAGGCAGCGAGAGGTACAGGTGTGTTCTTCAGAGTGAAGCTGTAGTGTGTAAAAACATCATAAGAGAGAGTGTCAACATGAAGAGCGCTGCTGTCAGCTGGAGGACTGAAAGACACGCTCACACAGGTATACAGAAGATAAATGCTTACCCTTCACAATTTAACTGAAGACATTCAAGGGCAGCAAGTCATGATCAGACGCTCTCAGTCAAAAGTGCTTCACTTTTCTTCCAGTCCTCTCACTAGCCAACCACATTCCTCATTTTGAATGCTTTTATCCGCACCTTTGAAAGTGCCTTTCATAACTCCGTCTATATACTATCTGTGTGGACTGGTGTGAAGAAATACATTCTGAATTTACACATTCGCTTTCTATCCAACAAAGGCAATATTTTAATTTAAACGTAATGGGAGGGACTATGAATCATTCGGCTGAACTTTAGCTTTGACTGCAGTTAACTTAATATTTTATTTTTAACATTTTAATTTTCTCACTAATGATTTTTAGAATAAAATAATTGCCAGAACACCTGCTGAAGACCCCCACTTTATGTGCAGCACTACCTCTCATAAAAATATTCATATACTTGTTTTGGTGGCCTAATGACAGTAATAGATCATGTGTGTGTGTGTCGCCACATGGAGTTCTAGAGATGAGAAAACTTCCAGGAGCATTAAGGGGGGGTATACTATTCACATATGCGCATTGGGCGACTGAACTGTTTTCCAATTGGGTATGCCTATTGCCTAATTCATTTCCACTTGGCCACATGAAAAGTGTCTCTTCAAAACCAAAATGATTATGATGTACTGTTCCCATTCTACATGCAAATATAACAGTTAATTTCCATGATAATCCTTATGCTATGCAGCAAAATATATGGGATATGGCTGGGCACCATATGGGTCAATGATATCTTGACACAGTCTGTGAGAAATTGAGAACCATCTCTTTCCTTATAATATATATTTTATATGTATATATTCCATGTTGGTTAGACTACATAACATTTTTCAAATGTTAATAAGCAATAAGTGATGCGTTAAAAAAATAAATAAATAAAAAAATAATAATAATTCTAATAAGTAATAAAACATAACACCAAAATTGACACTGACCCATTTACCAAGTGTGGTTTACCATATTTATTATCATTTTAGGCATAACATTTTTGGAAAACAATGCACCACATGCTTGACTGTTGATTCTTGGCACATTTGAAGGAAAAAAAAAAAATGCAAAAAGGGTAGACTCGTTTAGTCAAAATTACACCACTCTACCCACAACAATGAGAAAATTATTCTTAATTTTATTTGTTTTACTAACATGCTCAAACAGTCTACATTTTGAGTAAATGAAACGACAATGAATAGAACACATTTTCTGCAGATGACAAGAGAGATGAAAAGAGAGAGAAGCACTGAACTGAAAGAAAGAACAAAGATGTCACCAGAAGAAGAAGAGAGGCCTTTCTTGGACATCTGAAGAGGGTCAGAAGCAGATGAATGAAGATAAAACTGTTCGGTTGAATGAGTGATAAAGACTTTGACACTAACTTAAATTACTGATAATTGATTCTGCTCCTAAGAAGATGGTGATACAAAGCGCTATCAGTGGCATCAGCGTGTATGTGTGTGCGGCTGTCAGGAGGTATTCTGAGCAGATCTATAAAGCATCTCGACATCATACCTGATGAGAATGGCATCAGAGCCCTCAGAGACACGCATTGCTTTGATCAGAAGTGCAGCTCTCTAAACCAGCAGACACGTTGTTGAGACTAGACCCAGGCCACCCGTTTGGATGGACAGCACAGAGACAGAGTGAGATGAAGGAGATCAAACATGTCCGCTCTGAGTGGTCCCTGTCACTGATGAACAGATGAGACTGAAAGAATGTCCTTTCAGCCACTGGCACGTACACAAACATACACTCATCTCAAGCATGGGTGATATTCAAACCCACCAGAAATTTGAAGCAAGTGGTGCATTTCCAATCATCACTTCCACTGGTAATCCTAAACTTTGCTTTGATTCAGTCAGAAGTAATGTTGACAAGCTCTTTAAAAAGTACACTTCATGATTCCCAAATTGCACCAGCTTTATAAAGTCACTCATTCCTGAAGAGAATAAGTTTTTTTTATAGGGACATCCCGATCAGGTTTTTTGTGCCGATCAGAATAACTGAATATTGAGTATCTGCCAATACAGAAACTCGATCCGATACTTGTATTTTCCTAGTGCTTGGTAGGGCTGTCAACGAATATTCTATATTCGAATAGTTTTAAAAAACAGAAATTCGAATGTGAAAATTAATATTCGAATGTGGAAAAACGCCCGCGGTAGCAGAGGCGCGGCTGTCAGCTTTGCGAGTGGGCGCGCTGCCTGAGGGGTCAGGGACAGGTAACAGAAAGAAGCGTTAACGGTAAACAGAAACATTACTAAAGAGTAGGCTACTGTACTGACTAAATAGATATTGTGCAGCATGAATAAGGTAGGTTAGATACAGCAGTTTCATGCACTGCAGGCTTCCACTGGTTTGATTATTTACCGTTTCATGTCAAGGAAAAGTTAAATTTTTACCACAGCACAGCTCGCTCGGAGCGTTCAATGTCGGATTCGCGTCTAGTTGGACTCTTAAACATTTTGAATTTGCGCGTCAAAAGCAAAAGTTTGATGCTCGGAGAGCGTGACGCCTCATTCGCGCCACAAGACCTCCAGACGCGCGTAAACGCGTCTTTATATTGACTTAACATTGAAATCACTCGCGCCAGACGCTCTATTCGCGTTTGGTGTGTGAACGCAGCGGGTGAGGGCGAGAGAGAGAGAAAGAGTGCTTGCGAGTGAGCGAGCAAGAGTGAGTGAGGTCTGCGGTCTTGGCCATTAGGGGATTTACTTGTTTGTTTTTGTGTATGTAATACGTTGTCAAATATGTTTAAACTTAAATAAACTACCTATACAAGTAGTTATGTCTCTTTGTATTAATTTGTCCTGTTATTGACGTAATGTACGTCATTGACAAAATGCGCAACCAGATGTTCGAATAGTTCGAATATTCGTGTGTTTTTTAGAGGGAATATTCGAACGTAATTTTTGAGCAATTTTGACAGCCCTAGTGCTTGGTACATTACAGTTATTCAAATCAATCCAATGTATACAGGGACATACAGAGGGTTTCTCAGGGGCTCAAATATATTTAAAAAATAAAGGGGGGGGGGGGCATCTATCAACTATAGGGATGTGACTGAGGAAATTTAATTTTCCCACAGGTTAATTGAAGTATGACATTTTACTTCTAAAGCGCTAATTCGGGGGTGGCAATTGCTTGAATGATTGGTTCATTATTATTCTTAATGAAAAAAACAACAACTAGAAAAACAAATAACCCTTTGCAGGTTCCCTATTAGCATTGGTTTTAGGGCTGCACGATTAATCGCAATTAACATGAAATTTTGCACATAAAACCATTTTGGCTTATTGCGATAATGAAATCGCAAAGGCTGCGATTATTTTTATGCGCAGCTTGTCAGTGAAGCACAGCTCTGTGATCAGTAGTAAAAGCTGCTCTATCTCTGAAAGCATGGCGAGTTTGAGTCACTTATAAAGAGCATTTGAAGTAGTAACACGCGTCAAACATCTTTCCAAACAAGCATTTATGAACTAGGGGTGGGGGGGGGAAAAAACGATTCTTAGATGCATCGCGATGCGGACGTGGACGATTCTGAATCGATTCACATATGTCAAAAATTGATTTTCTAAAAAAATAAAAATAAATTTCTAATAACGTAATATTGACGGAACGCAAAAGGCGGAACTCTAAAGCTGACGTGCAGTGCGCGGACAGTCTGTGGCGTCTGGCATGTACATAACAGAGTCGCGCACATAACAGACGCATGATGGCTGAGCGCCAAATTCGAACGCCACCCTCTTCGTTAAAAGCTAACGTATGGAAAATTGGCAATTTCATTGTTACCTATTTAATATTTTTTTGTATAAGAGCTGCTTTCTGTATTGTTTAGTTTTCACATCAATATGCTGTAAACCGATCTGTTATACGTACGTTACATTGCAATGCCAGTCACAAAAGTTACATTTTGACTGTGCTCTCTGCAGATGTTCATTCACTTTTTTTGTATAAGCTGTATTTGATTGTGGTATACAGCAAATATTTCAAGTCATAACTCTATTATTTAGTTGTGTATAAAAGCGGCTTTGTATGTTACTAATTATTCAGAATATGCGTAAGTCCACAAGCATTATATGAGAGCTGCTGGTACATAATTCTATATTTTTGAACAAAAACTGTTTGTGAATTTGCTACAGCAAAATGTTTTTTGTCTGAAGGATTATATTGCTCATTGGAAATAAAAAGAGGATGTTGGTTAGAAGTCTATTATTAAATGCTAGAGATTCAGAATATGCTGAAGTTTGCATTAATTTACTACTATGCTGCTAGTACAGGCACACATTTATTTTCCTGTTGGGACATATGCTGGCAAAAGTAACCTTACAGTTGACATGCCAAATCACTTTCATTTGTTTTATTAATAAAATTAATATAGGAAGTATTGGAAGTAAGTTCGTTATGGGTCATCATAAATACTTTGCTTTAAAAGAACCTAGTAAAAAAAAAAAAAATTCGTTAATAATCGATAATCGTTACCCTCTGAATCATAATCAAATCGAATCGTGAGGTGCCTAGAGATTCCCACCCCTATTATGAACCTCTTACACAGAATAAGGCACACAACATATTTCATAGTATTCTACACAGTGATAAAGACTATGTCGATTAGCATTGAAGTATAAATATACTTTATTAACATGGAATTACCTGAGAAGGCTTGAAGAACTCAGATAAACCATATATTGTCATAGTCGTGTGTTTATTAGACATGTTTAATTAAAGTGTTTCAATCTGTTTAGTCAGCTACAGCGATATGATGCTCATAGGGATTTCCTGAAATGACATAATTCTGCGGGGCATATTTGGATATTTCTGTGCGAGAGCACCCTCTGGCTTTCAGATGGAGCAGCATTTACACCTGATCACAGAGCCGTGCTGCACTGACAAGCTGCGCATAAATAAAACGCAGCCTTTGCCAAATCGGTACGGTTTAATTTTGATGCAGCCCTAATTGGGTTTAAATAAAAAATGTTGCCAAATATGTGCTTTTACATTTTGCTTTGTCTTCCACCAAATCTTCCACCATCGTCTTGATCAGCTCCTTGCTCTCATGATAAATGAAATCTGACTCCTGCAGCTCATCTGCGCTGCGACTCCCATTCAGCTCACGCTGATCTATCTGATAAATATCTTAATGACACCTTGGATATACCAATGACACCTTGGATAGTGTGCAAACCTAAAATAAACAGTAAAAAAATGATTTGAGTGATGCGTTACAAAAGTGTGCATTAAATATGCGAAACACGGAAGCTCGAACGCGAGTGGCGTGCTAAAACAGACCTCATTGGTTCTCACACGTCACAAACGCATAATTGAGCTTCTTTTCCTTTTAATGGCAGTTGGCAAACCCACTTGAAGGTGCATACTGCCTCCTACTGCATGACAGCCGAGTGAAATACAGGATCGGGCTTACGATAACCGATAGATCATAAATGCTTAATCAGCCCCAATACCAATCCTTGAGATCGGCTCAGGACATCCCTACTTTTTTGTAATCCAATTCAAACAATTTAGACTGCAAGGTCCACAAATTATTATAATGAAGCCCAAACAAACTATTAAGTGCTTCAAAATATGGATTTCACTGCACTTGCCTTCCATAACTCTATGAGATGCTGCACTAAATACACACATGTTCGGAGTTTGTTCATCTCTCTCACACATGTGAAACAAATCTAAGTCAGACACACACACACAAACTCCTCTGTTTGGCTGTTGGGTGGCAAAGCTTTGAGATCAAAGGTTTTACAGATGGCTTAACGAGCAGTTAGACACAACAGCAGGAGACAGAGAAAGAGAAAAAAGTGAGGAGGAGAGACGGGTATTTAGACAAGTAAAGTCACGGAGAGAAAGAGTGAGAGAAGTTGAGAGAGAGAGAGAGAGAGAGAGAGAGAGAGAGAGAGAGAGAGAGAGAGAGAGAGAGAGAGAGAGAGAGAGAGAGAGAGAGAGAGAGAGAGAGAGAGAGAGAGAGAGAGAGAGAGAGAGAGAGAGAGAGAGAGAGAGAGAGAGAGAGAGAGAGAGAGAGAGAGAGAGAGAGAGAGAGAGAGAGAGAGAGAGAGAGAGAGAAGTAGACAGTTGGTAAAAAAAGAATTAGAAAATGATTTAGGCTATAACTTGCACAATAACAGTGTCTCGCTTTCTACTGAATACAACTTTCAGTGTACAACAGTCTCAACCTAACAGATTTTTCATTTCATATAATGCCAGCCATACAACAGAAAAAAAGATAAAAAAAACATCACAAACATGTAACCAATCCCAGCCATATATGTGCGGGGCGGGGCAGGGCTTTGTCGATGTTCAAAGCACTGATTTTCAGAAGGCAGCTGTCTGACTCGGAGATGGCGAACGGGAACATGGTTTGTGTATCATCATTAGCAACACATTATTAGCTGTTTGATAACGTAGTCCAGCAAAAGGCTAATCATATCAATTACTGTAATGTTTCTGACATTGTAGAGAGCGATACATAAATTGCATTACCATTCTGACACACTGACTAGTAGATGACCCTGTATAATTTGCTCTTCCTCTTCTGAATCAGTTTCTGGTTCAAACATATGGCTGAATTAAACCAGTAGTTCCACTTGCCGTTGTGTAGCGTTTACTACGGTAAAGTTGACAGAGTGGATCAGGTATTCCAAGCTGGTGTAATTGAGTGGAGGCGGGGCTAATTTGCATATTCATTAATATTGGTTATATACACATAAACCACATTTTCACCACAGGAACTTTCCCCAGGAACTAGGGACTTTGGGGTGGTACTCTGTGTGTTGTAATGAAGTTCTGGGTAAATATTTCCCCCTCCGAAAGTCCACTCCAGCAGGAACTGTATAAAGTTGCGCACAGTCCAACGTCACCGGACAATTTGCCTGATCTTCACGGTACTTTAGATCACGGGGAAACCCAAACAACCACAAGTCTAGGGGGAAGAAGTCCCAGGGAAAAAAATTCCTGGGACAAATTGTTCCGGGTAATTTTGGTGGAAACGCAGCTATATATTGATCTACGCAGGACACAAATGCTTGTCAAATTGCAGGTCATTGAGCTTTTATATAAAATAGCATTATTCTGCTGTCAGCACCTTCATTCAGTTTCACAGGAATCATGATCTACATGCTGCAAACAGCCCTGCCTCATGAATATTCATTAAACTCATTACCACACAAAGTGAGGAAACAAACCAGATGTGAGTGAGTGAGTGAGTGAGTGAGTGAGTGAGTGAGTGAGTGAGTGAGTCACACACAACTATTTCTGCCCCAAAACATTATACTAATGCAAACATTGAGCACGATATAAGGCATGTCTGAATCCATACGGTCTAAAATGCCTCCATCTGGATGATTTGTTAATGCAGCACAGACGTATGATGTGTGTGTGTGTGGGGGTCAGCTGTTTACTGAAAAAAAAAAAAAAAAAAAAAAAAAGATAAAAAATGGTGTCGTTATATTTGTGAGCAAGGAGTTTTCTGAAATGTATACATATAATACGGCAGGTTGCCGATACAGAACTCGACATTGTAATTTCTCTTCGTGATATAACTTAGGCTAGTTGTTTGACAGGACTCGGGTCTCTCTCCTGCTATGTTTTTGTTTTCCTTTTTCACGTGATCGCACTGAGCAATAGCGCTTAGAACTTAAAATGAGTGTATGTCGTTTCTGCTACTACACTAGTGGCACCTAGCGGAATTACAAAAATAAAGCAACATTGCAAACTCTTGTCTGATTATTGGATACCCCTTTAGCCTCAGCCCTGTTGGTGGCTCGGGACTCGGCTGCCCGACTGTTTAAAAGTTGATTTTCAATAAATGCATTGTTGATTTGAATTCTTCGCTTCTGGGTCCTCTCTGTTGCAGAACCTGGCAGGGCTTACTATATACTGTAAGCCATCTTGCCATACCCAAGTGCTAAAAAAATTATTATAAATAAAATGCATCAAGATATAAATTATTAAATTAGTTGTAAATTAAATATCTTTAAATACTAATACAAAAAGAAAAGAATAATACATTGACTTGGGTGTATAGCCTAGGCCTCGCAATATAACATTCACGCAAAAACTGTCATTCTGACTGTCTGACGAGCACAACAGAGATAAATAGGCAACACATACTCTGAGGTTTATACTGTAGCCTTGTGTAAATGTATTAAAGCTGAAATCCAAAAAACAAAACAAAAAAAAAAAAACATAGGCTAACTTTTCCTAGGCGCACTCACGTGTATGTAGCAATGGTGAGGCCAACATTTTCACTTAATAAATAACATTTTCGGTTTGTTTCTCATCAAACCCAGTATACATTCAGAACAAATATAGCATGATTTGCATGGGATTATTTTATGACATTTGAATCCTCTTTTCTTTTTTACTGCTGGGATTTTTTTTTTGTTCCGAAAAAAAAAATAAGGTAATAAGCCTTTAAAACAATATCAAGGTGAGTAAATAATTACTGAATTTCCATTTTTGTGTGAATTGTCCCAAAGACAGTCACAGAAAAATAGGGAAGGGGTAAATAAACTTTAAATAGATAAAATACATTGTGTTTGCTAAGCGACATAGGCCTATAGTGATTTTTAAACCAACCGAATTCACTAATTTCTGAGATCTCTATTTCACCTTTTTTTTTGTAGAAGCGTAAGGGACTTTTTATTCATTCATATAGCTGCCTGTTACCAGGTTATTTCCAAATATGTGATTTTTTTTTTAGGTTTTTAGATCAGTTGGTGCTGTTGGTTAATGTTGTAACTGCAGTTTTGTCTTGTACTTATCTGTCGTTTTTGACTTACTTGAATTGATATTGTCACGTAATATTGTTACTAGATTAAATAACGTATTTGAACTTGCCATACCATGACTTTTAGTGAATTGGTGCCACTGAGGGATGGTCCATCATTTATTTTTTTCCTCCCAAATTAAGCCAGTTGAAAAACATTGGATGATGCAAATTATTCTGGCCCACCCACACTTTTAGAGGCCCACCCATCATCTGCTTTCTGCCTCCGCCACTGCCTGTATCGATATCATGTAATACTGTTCTAAAGCGTTAATAAAAAAATATCCGATTCTAATTTATACCATCATCTCTTCTCACACATACACACACAGAAAACAGAAGGTACAAGCTTTTGAAATACTAAATAAATGTTTAAAAGGACATGAGAAACAAAATATTCCTTCATCTGTGGAAATAAATCAGATAAACTGAGCCACTTTTTGAAAGTTCATCTATTCATCATACATGGGAAACTTCGGTCCTGGAGGGCCACAGTCCTGCAGAGTTTAGTTCCACCGCTAATCAAACACACCTGCTTTTAATTTTCCAGCAATCCTGAAGAGTTGCATGTTCAGGCCCGGAGTGGCCATCGGCAGAGCCTGAAGAATTCCCGGTGGGCCACTCATAACATACCACTTCGACATAAAAAGTAGTTTCACATGGGAGGTGGAAAGCACAAATCTGTAGTTCATTTTCAATGAGAGACACACTGAAAGCGGCAAATTGCAGGCGGTTCTAGAGACAAAGATGGTGTGCAAGTGGTGCTCCACACATTTGCCCATGCACAGCTCTTTGCACAGCTCTTAGGGCTCCGTATCGAGTTCGATACTTTTTAGGCACAACCAAATTGCCTCAATACCACCAAGTATCAAAAAAATCTCTTGTTGCTCGGTACCAATTTTCGATACCTAAGGGGTAAATCTCGTTAACGTCAGTGAGCCAATAAGCATGCAGCATGATTGGCTGTTGGCGGTTACACCCAGAGATGTGGCTCACGTGAGGCTGTGTAAGCGTCCCAACCCCCACAGATGTAAAAGATGGGGAAAATATCAAAAGTGTGGCTACATTTCACCAGGCTCGATGCCAACAGCCCGCGATGCAATATTTGCAAAAAGATAATTACTGTCAAGACTGGCAACGCGACAAATCTGATGAAGTACTTGACAGTGCATGGAATAAACTTAAGCAGGAAGTTGCTCCGTCTTCAACTGCAAGAAGAACTGGAGCGTGTAACAAATAAACCGAAAATAGGTGTATAGTAGTGTTGTGGTCAAGAGACCACCTAAACCGAGATCAGAAGTGGTTCAAAGTGGACAAAAGAAATGGATTAAAACACCAGGTGTAAACAGGAATGTGTCTCCCTCATCTACTTGTGATCCCATCAACCAAAACACATCTTAATACCAGGTGTAAACAGGGCCAAAGAGTGAATCCGCATAGGCCTATAAACAGAACAGATAATAGTTGTAAAATAAAAGTTTAGGTGCTAGGTTTATTTACAGTACGTTTTTTACTGAATTCTTCATCAATGTTTTTAAAAAAGTCAGTAAATAAGTGAACAAATTTGTGAGGCAGTCAATTCTCCCTTCCAAAAAAAAAAAAAAAAAAAAAAAAACAATATCAAGGTTTTTATACCGTGGTGTAATGTGACATCTTATAGATGAGCTTAGTCTATACTGCTGTCTGATATTCATTTTAATTTATTTGGCTTTTTAGTTTGTATGTGCAATATTTTTCAGCTGTGCCTATTTATTAGTTTGATTGCAGAACTTTTTAGTTTGCTTAAAAAGTTTATTTAGCAATATATTCCTGTTAAAACAGGCCCTGGGTATGTTTGATATGGGATGGAACTTATCCCATACATAAAGAATGAGGAAACAATGTCTGTGGGCCATGGAGGGGGACTCACAAGCCAAATAAACATTTTATTTGCCTTTTTAACAACAGGTAAGTCAACTAGAAATAATGTGGAGGCCTCATATTATTTACTAAATGAATTAATAAAATCCCTAGTCCATTCAGTATTACGCAACCTGCCCTGTCCTGAACAAAAGTCTGAACTAGAACAACGGGCTTAAACAACCATAAGAGAGGTCATTTGCTTATAAATGACCTTAAGAAGCAGTAGCAAAAACTTTTTTTTTTTTTTTATTCTAAGGGTCACAGATAGGGTGGAAAAAAAGCAACAACAAAAAATACATCACACTTTCAGTGCAAGTAAGCTTGACTAAGGTTGTAATTGAAGTTCATAGATTTAAAAAAAAAAGAAAGAAAAAAAGAGATGTAAACTACAGTCCAATCTGTTTATGTTTTCAGTGTATTAGGTCTACATGAATACTAATGAGGGCAACAAGAATTCAGAAGAGAAGGAAAGCGTGGGAGAGAGGGAGAAACTGGAGTGTCTCTATAAGAAAGATGGAAATATTCATTACTGAGATTAAAATTCAAATACTGGCACAATAAGTCCAACTACACAGACACATAATCAGATTCAGTTCATACCTTTTTGTGACTGCTTACATCTAAATTTAACCGGACGCACATGCATACAGAGCATACGCTGATGTGTGCACAGCCACAGACACAGCTCAAACACATAGATGAGGAGCAGGAAAATATTTGATCCCTAATATGGAAGCTCACACAAGCATTTGTGACCTCAATCCATATTTCAATTTCCATCCTCTCATGTAAACGAACTCAATCACCACTACGTGTCCTCAGTGCAACTGTCTGTGTGAAAAATAAGCCTATTCTCACTTACAGTTGATCAATTTACATTATTGATCCTATGGAGCCAGACACCTTGTTCACTCCCATCTTTAACATGTGCACACACCCTCAAACCGGTCCTTCTCTTCATAAATCATTCATTCAGTCAAATCTCACAATGTGCCATCTTATAAGTCAACCTCGAAAATAACACACACAAAGAAAAAAAACAAGCTTAATTACATTTCAGACCCACTTCAGCTGAAATATGAGAGAGAGAGAGAGAGAGAGAGAGAGAGAGAGAGAGAGAGAGAGAGAGAGAGAGAGAGAGAGAGAGAGAGAGAGAGAGAGAGAGAGAGAGAGTAAATAATAAACTAAGTGCAAATGTAGTGTTGTCAAAAATATCGAATTTGATACATATCGATACTGAAATATCTGAAACGCTTTCAATACAAATTTTCCACAGAACAGATACACGATACCAGCTGCGCTTTCTAGCACTCTCATCTCTCCGAAAGCGAGTTGACACACAAACCCGCCTCCCCTCACTCACAATTATTTTATTTGCCCTGGATTAATGAATTTTGGCTTGGAATTGTGCATACTGTGCATAACTTTACTCATTCCCGCAGATTTTGTGCTTACAACCAAAGTGCGTGCACATAAAGCCTTGTCTCAGTAATAAATTGAGTTCTTTTTCGCTGCTTATTGCACTTACACAGTAAAATACACACAAAATGTCAAAATGCCGATCTTGGCGAGAATTCATGTAAACACAGTCAGTTATGTTTTAAGTGAACGTAATCAGTTGAGAAAGAAAATGCATGTGTAACAGCATAATAGGTCCGTGCATCAGGTCTTAAAGTGACGGCACCCTAATATACCTGCTGCCAAATTATGAAACAATATTAAAGATATCTATACAGCAGTTTTTTCTCCATGGTATTGATGTCAAAATTGTGTCAGTGAAAATTCTGAGTGGCTAGTAACTTTGGAAAACCACTAGCCACAGTGGCTTGTGGTGAGCAAAAACGTTAATGTCAGGGCATGCCCTAACCTGGGTGCCAGCCCGAACCCCGCCCACAACATTTTTTGGTCGGGAAGTTCAGTCTGGACTCGATCCATTGAGGAGTAATTATGCTCGGCTCCCAGAAGGCCGAGCCAATCAAATTGCCAGGGCGGGCTTTAATAGATGATGGACAGATGATCTGCGGTTACGTAATCACCCACGTCATCAAAGAGCGGTTGGGTTGAGTTTACAACAAAGATGACTGCCGCTGGAGAATTGAGATTTCACGAGTTCACACTTACAAATAAGTCAGATAGAATAAATGCGTATATGACGTGCTGTCCGAGGAGAGGGCTGTGGGCTCGGTAGCCAAACTCCCCCCGTGTTCCTGGTTGTGAGAGAACAAGACAAGAGTGAGGATTCGGGGTGGTGGAGGGATGCTGAAAAACTGTCAAGGAGTGTTAGGTAAGTTGACAGAGTGAATATGCTTCCTCATGCTAATATAGGGTAACGTTAGACATGGTATTGTTTGATGACAAGTTGATATTGGATTGATTATTTGAACGTGCTCCTCCCGAACTTTGTTTATGAAACATCATGTGTAGATTCCGCCATCGCGTCTGCTATAGAAGATATCCACAGCGCATTCATTTTAAAAGAGGAACAGAGAGCCGCAACATTTTGTTGGTTGAAAATATGAATGAAGAACATGCGTCATTTACTCTGTTGCTCTGATTGGTTGTAGGTCTATCCAATTGAGTGCAGAGTTTTTTTTTTTTTCCTTGTTCGGTTGAGACACGCCCCATAATCAAAGCCCTATGAAGCAGTATCAGGCTCACATTCTGACTAGAATATGAGTATGACCAAGTCAGGCTAGGCATGCCCATAACCCCCTGCCACTATTAAATGATAACAATGTTACTCAATGAGATCTAATACCTGAAAAAAAAAAAAACTATTTGTTAACATTCACATTCAAACAATTAGCAGGGCTCGAAATTAACTTTTTTACTTGGTAGCACTGGTGAAAATTGTAAAAATTTAAGAGCACCACAACTAAACTGTTTTATCCTGAATTCTTTGCCACATACTTGTCCCAGCATTTCTTGTGTGAGAAACCTATGAGAAATTGCTTAAATTAACATCCTTAACTAAAAATATACATAAATTATTCTGATAAAACTGTTTTCCAACATTATGTTGGAAATTTGTATTATTACGTAATTAATATAAAACCTTCCTTATGTGTAATTTAAATGGAAGCAGCCTATACTTATCAGTTAATTTTAATCTTTAATATTAATGTATCAAATGGGGTTTCCTGTATATATTAGATTGTCTTATTTAATGCCATATCAGCATCTAAGGCTATTTTAAAGGCATATATTCAATTACAAAAATACAAAGATCATATATATACCCTGTATATTTCACAGCATTAGTTTTTTTAAATACATATCTCAATGAATCAATATCGAATTGAACTGAATACACATTGGCACTGAATCGAAATCGAATCGTGAAATTTGTCAATACCTAGTATATTATAATGAAATATTCACAATTTATCAGGAAGAAAGTCAAAGCCTGATGCCTTACCATTAAATGCAGCTCCACCTGCCAGTTCGCATACTATTCTGCCAAGTCAACATTGTCAGTTTGTTGTTTTAGTTCCTCTTTTAAAGGCACCAGCTGTCTTTATATGATTCAGACATTGTAAATGTGTGGTTGCTCAATGGATAATATTAAACAAACACTTTATCAGGGACTTATTAAACAAATACTGATCCATGTTTATTACACACAAGCAAGCCATTTACTTCTGTTAACATTACGGATTATTTAAAAACAACAGCTTTAAAAAAATTATAATAACAATCTGAATATTTCAGCAGAGCAATCTCTCTCTTCCGCAGTCTGCCGCCTGGTCTCGGGTTTGTTCATAAATTACAACTGTTCATCATTCGAGGCAATTTGGTGCGTAATATCTTGGCTTTGATGGAGCTGCTGACTAATTGATGGATTACTTTATTTTGGAATAGCGGAAACTGCCAAGCCGGAGTTGCGGTAGTAAATCTCTCCGCAATGAAAGAAAGCATCACATTTACACTGGACTTTAATCAGCGCCTAATGCAAGAGTTTATTCAGAGACCCACCATCAGCCCCATTTTACACAGCTGATGGTTACGGCAAAGAATCTGTCATTTCTGACACACCTGCTGAGAGACCCCTGTCAGATGCATCATAATCCATATAACAGCACTGATTTAAGACTGTTATTAGTGTAAACAAAATTTGCATGTAACGATTCAGAGTGATTTGAGATGATTATCAAGAAACAAAATCTAATGGCATAAATGCTGCTTAAATGCCATGGGAATACTAAAATGAATCCAAAATGAGCCAATTTTTTAGGGACAAAATCTGCAGAATTATTTAAAATAGCTTTAAAGATGCAAACAGAAGTTCCACTGAGCTGCTGTATAAGAAATACAATGCAGAACTCACATGAATATCATAGACTAGAAGAGACAGACTTCAGCTCTTTAAAATTCTTAAACAGTGGGAAGTGGGTCAGACTGATTTCAGGATGCATGCTAAAATGGCAGAATAAATATGGAAATACAGAAAGAGAGAGCAACAACAGATGGGAGAAGTTTGACATGATTAAAAAGAGCAGTATACTCAGATGAGTTTCACTATTTCACTTTCATCTTTATTTTATTGCTGGGTTCAGTACTGGGCATCAGACAGATTAGACAAACATGTATATCCAGAACTGCATTAGCTCCATCACACTCAAGAATTGCTCTCTGTAACTGTATATGAGGCCATTAATACAAAGTGAGATGACATTCCTTCTCTACGGGAGATGAATGGTAGGTTTGCACTGGATTGTGGGATTGACAACAGAGCAAGAATCAAAACGAGTGCTGAACTTTATGCAAATGAAAAGAAAATTTCGTGACATCCATGACATCTATTGCCAATAATGCTGGAATTTCTAGTAGACCAGTGCTTAAATCACATGGTTACATATTACTATTCAAAATAAATCTATGTTTATAACGTTCGAACGGTTGGGTTCAGTAAGATCTTCAAATGTTTTTGAAAGAAAAAAATAATTACATTTTAAAATAGCCTAACTGTTTTCTACAGTAATGTATGTAAAATAGTTTATTCCTGTGATGCAAATTGTCAGCATCATTACTCCAGTCACATGATCCTTCAGAAATCATTCTAATATGATGATTTGCTGCTCAATAAACAATGTTGAAAACAGTTGTGCACTTTTTTTTTCAGGATTCTTTGATGAATAGAAAGCTCAAAAGAACAGCTTTTATTTGAAATAGAATCTTTTGTAACAGTATCTTTACTGTCACTTTTGATCAATTTAATGCATCCTTGCTGAAAAGAAATGTACAAAATGTTTTTTTTTTCAACAATTGTTTAAATTCTTATTGACTCAAAACTTTTGAACGGTAGTACAATGCTGCAAAAGCTTTCTATTTCAGAAAAATGCTATTCTTTTGAACTTTCTATTCATCAAAGAATCATAAAAAAAAATTACACAACCGCTTTCAACACTGATAATAAATAAGAAATGTTTCTTGAGCATCAAATCATCATATTATAATGATTTCTGAAGGATCATGTGACACTGAAGAGTAGACACTGAAGTATTGATGCTGAAAATTCAGCTTTACCATCACAGAAATAAATTACATTATAAAAAAATATTATAAATAGAAAACAGTTATTTTACATTAATAATATTTCACAATATATTACAGTGTTTAAATATGGTAAGCATAAGATACTTCTAAAAACATTTTTTTTTTAAATCTTACCTACCGAAAACTTTTGACCTGCAGTGTATGTTTCCATTAAATTTAAATTATTAAATATCAAATTACCACAATTTCTCTATACACTAAAAGCAATTAGATTCAACAACCACCTGTGCTGCATTTGCTAAGTGGCAGAGCAGGCGTTTTGGGTGGTATTGATCAGATTTCTTCCATGCCAGTGGACACATATGGTTAGTCACATGAGATGTGACACAGGTATGTGTAAAACACTGGGGATTCTCCAGCTCTGATGTGTCAAAATGAAGTGTGTTCCTACAAACTCAACATTTTCCCCCAATAAATGACCAGCTGGGGCCCAGAGCTGATCGAAAACACCCCCACAAACCATCCATGAGCGGCACAGCCATCGTTCCGCTTCACAGCCGCCACAGACAGACCAACATGTCAGCTGTGCCTAATTCCTGCAATGCAGCAACCCATTCAACACGTCTGCGTGAACGCGATCATGATAGCGGCTCAGTTTCTGGCAAAGAGCGCCCCTGCATCGCCGCACTGCGCGTGCGCACAACAACTTCCCATTATCTGGCAGGATGCGGGAGATGTAGATGGCGCATGCGCGGCAAGATCCTTCCATTCACAGTCAATGCGGGATCAGTATTTAGCAATGCTTGTGTCACTGATACCCAGGCCTCTGCCCAAAAACAACTTGCAAGCATTAACAACAATACTCAAGTACTGCATTGAATCTGACAGGGCACCATAACCCAAAACACATCTTTCAAAGCCATACTGTGCATATGACATCACAAATGGCCGTGCAAAATATGTTTATTAAACATAAACACAACAACCTGAAGCAGGTGGAAGAGCCAGTCTGCTCATCAACATGACAGTTGTCAAAAGAATCACCAATTTGACTACAAACCCTCAGTCGTTCGTGGGTTAAAATATTTAACTATCAAGACACAAAAATGTGCTGCTAAAACCAGGATAAATAGCTGTTTTTGTATTATATAAGAGTCATAAAGTAATAAGGCTGGCAAGCGCAACAAGGGGCTAAGCTAGTTAGCACTGCAACAGCAGCCTGAAACAAGCTCAAATATTACCGACACATATCCTCTAAACGCGATGTTTTCACTCTTACAAAGCTAATCAAGAGGTAAAAGAGAAATATATGACACCCCCTGGTGTGTTGTGGTGTGTTTGGGTTTATAAACTTACCTTTTTATGAAGGTAAGCTGTTTTGCCGTATCGGATATTTTTCTATGGAGCGGCTTCACGTCCGGGTTAAATGAATGACGGAGGACGGGAGTGCGCACGTACTCGGGTGCGCGCACTGTGCTATGGTTGCTAAATCAGTGTAAATTTCAGTTTACATGCGACATGCGAGTATGATTATTATTTTAAAGCACAGAATCATATAATTCGAATCTAATCTCATGGTATTGTCCCTGTCATCTCTCATCTGTCGATTTCGGTGAAATTCATGAGAGCAAGGCTATGTCTATGAAATGCCATTTCATATATTTTCATAGACTCAAATAAGTATATTTATTTTATTTCGCTTTTATTTGTTTTACAAGCCTAATATCACCATATTTGTATTGTAGTCTTACTATTTATCTGTAACTAAAGTAGCCTACATGTTATTGCATGTAAAACAATTAGGCTATGACAATAATAATATATTTTTAAAGTTGAATTTAGGCTAATTGAAATGTGGTCCCCTCTATCATGGCAATAACTGCATGATTTCTTTAAAAAAAAAACTCTTTTCCCTATTGTTTATATTAATAATAATAATCTGTTTATTGTTGATGTTTGGATGAACATCTGAATTTCTTTAAATTAACAGATTTTCTCTAGTTAAAGTTGGCAGTGTTTAAGAGGGGAAAGATTTATTGCTGCTTGATTGAATGCGATAATTATCGGAAATGAATAAACAAGCAATCTCTCTCTCTCTCTCTCTCTCTTTCACCACAGTTTATCATTCTTTCTATCAAACCTATTTTGTCATTATTTGAAGGTCATTGGTGTGTTTGGCTACAGGTTATATTTTTCCCCTAATCCAGTGAAGTTTATTGTGGTGTTTGGGTGTTTCATGTGTTCTTCCAATCTAGGCTCTGAAGGGAGACATGAATCAGCACCAGCAGATGTTCATGAAAAAATTACTCTGTAAAAAAAAAAAATGAAAAAAAGATTTGGAAGGAAGAAAAAACAGAATAATATTTAAATTTTAAAAACACAAGGGAAATTGAATAAAAAAATATGCACAACTTCACAAACCATGAACATCACTGTTTGTTAAACCTAAACGGCCAGTTAAAAGTCACAATAACTTTTTTCCTTTTTACTATTATTTTTTTATTCCTAAAAACTGTGTATAAAATGTGCTATATAAATAAGCATGCCTTGCCTGTGGAAATATTGCAATAATATTTATATATTGCAATACTCAAACTATCCATTTTTGATGTTGAAAAAATCTAGACAATTCTGTGTGTGAAATTGTATTAAATTATGATTGTATAAAAGAAATATCACAAGAGCAAAAAAAAAAAACTATATACACCGAGCTAAATATGGCTGGGTGTCGGCCCTGGCCTCGAGGTATAGGTAATCACAGCCATGCTGATATTTGTAATTACATTTTTCTGAACGGCAACTCAACTCTTTGTCTGTCTTACCTGATGGCAACAAGTCGGCCTACCCTTATGATCCCATTAACCATGGTAATTGTGTTGAACTAGAGTTCTTGATATCTGAATCCTGTTTAGAGTTCTCTGTTAATATGTGACACCAATTAAAGCGTGCAGGGCCAGTGTATCCCATCCACAAATGACACAGTGTTGACAGTACTTGACACTCTCGCAGGATTACCTGAGGGGGTTTGAAGAGAGGGAAAATCACATGTGAATACAGAGATCAAACAAAGTACACAACTGAAATGTTCATGCTATCAAAACGAATGTGATAATGTTTTGATATTCATAATATTTCATCATCAAGCATCTCTTTGTATCAACGTGAATCAAACTGATCTCCATTTACTTTCTTAATAATAAATTCCTGCCCCCTGGTCTTATTGTGAGCAAATCATCTGTGCATATTATTCCAAAGAAAACAATATCTGTCTTCTTAACATTTCATCAAAATATAATAACTTGCTTTGTTTTTCAAATGACTTTACTTTTCGGCTGACATCACCAAGGAGGTCTATAATACTTAGAGAAAGCTATCCGTTGGCATTTTCATTCATCTCAATGGCAGTTCCTTGGCTGTCTGCCATATTTGCTCATAGGCACTCAATTCTGGCGACTTTTTTTTTTTTGCCAATCACCTGACATTTTTACTTCACTTTTTTACATTTAAATGACTTCCTGTCACGCTACTCTGATTGGCTGATGGCATCACAAGAATGAGCACGGTCCATCTTCAGTATGACTTTCTTGAGCTGTGACATCAAGGGCAGCAAGGACAGTAAAAATATGAACCCATTTCAAGGGTTGATTCACCCAAAAATGAAAATTTTCAGAAGACAAATTGAAGATCTTTTTAATGAAATCTGAGAGCTTTCTGTCCCTCCATTGACAGTCTATGCAACTACCGCTTTCAAGCCCTTTCATGTGACTTCAGTGGTTTAACCTCTTTTTTTTGAAGCGACGTGAGTGATTTGTTTGCGAAAAAAAAAAAGTACCACTTTATTTATAAATATTTATCTCCAACGTGCATTCACAAGAGTACCACGACGCACGCGTGTTATTTACGTAAGAGCAGACAATGTTGAGTGAACGCAGAGGTAAAAATTTTTTTTTTTTTTTTTTGCGCAAAGCACTTGCGTCACTTCAAAAAATGAAGTGGCAGAATGAATCAAGGCAGAATGAGATGCTTGACAGCGGCAACGATGACACAACGCACAGAAGTGACTTCTGATAAGATGCAGGAGGAGCCAGGCCCGGAGGCAACCCACAGTGCCCAGAGCCTCCTAGTGTCGCCAATACCTGCTGCCAGCAGCTCACCTGCCACTACAAACCCAAGAGACAGCATCTCCCGACAATGCACATGGCCTCCAAAGCCAGCAAGCTGCAGCCACAACAACTGGCTGTGCCCCAGTGGTCAAACCAAAGATTCAGTGGCCCAAATGGCGAGGCAGTTCAGCAGGCAGAGACGCGGCTGAAGCACAAGGCCATCCTTGGAACAGTGGCGCAAGGCAGAGCCGGACTTGGGAGTCTAACAGCGACCCGATATTACTCTGTCAGTGGAAAGGAGAGGCAGAGGCTGGTACAGGAGGAGGTACGAGCTTCAGTCGAGGAAGAGCGAACCAGCAGAGCAGTGGCGCCTGGATGAAGTGGGAGCAGGCGATGGAGCGGAGTGTCACCTGGAAGGAAATCTGGAAGTGGAACCCCCAGAGAATCAAGTTCTTGATTCAGGGGGTTTATGACGTCCTCCCAAGTCCATCCAACCTGTGCACATGGGGCAAAATAGAAACACCTGCATGCCCTCTTTGTTCCAAAACAGGGACATTAGAACACATCCTGAGCAGCTGCTCCAAGGCACTGGGTGAGGGGCGGTATCGATGGAGGCACAACCAGGTCCTCAAATCCATCGCTGAGGCAATCAGCAAGGGGATCAAGGACAGCCGATACACCCAAGCTACAGCCAAGGCCATTCACTTCATCAAGGAAGGACAAAAGCCAGAGAGAACATTGAAAAACTGCTCTGTAGGTTTGCTCTCCACGGCCCGAGACTGGGTGATGACAGTTGACCTGGAAAGGCAGCTGAAAATTCCAACACACATCACCCAGTCCAAATTGAGACCTGACATCATCTTGGTCTCTGAGGCCACAAAACATCTGATCTTGTTAGAGCTGACAGTGCTCCCTGGGAGGAGTGGATGGAGGAAGCTCAAGAGAGAAAGAGGGAGAAATACCAAGAACTGCTGGAGGATTGTCGGAGGAACGGATGGAGGACCAGGTGTATGCCAGTAGAGGTGGGCAGTAGGGGATTTGCCAGTTACTCCCTGAGCAAGGCCTACGATACGCTGGGCATAACAGGTGCTAACCGAAGAAGAGTCATAGGCAACAACGTGGATGCAGCAGAAAAAGCATCCAGATGGCTCTGGTTAAAGAGGGGAAAGCAGTGGGGGGCAGTAGAATGCCACATGGATATAGGCCGGGGTCTGATCAGCCTCGGTCGGGTTGCCTGGACGAGGGTGTCTGTTGTAAGACCCGAAACACCCAGTGACTCCTGGAAACAACACTGATGATATGTCCAAGGTTGTGCATTAGAAGATGTTTTCTGTAAACAAAAAATGAGGTTAAACCACGGGCCACATGGATTACTTTAATGATGTCTTTACTTTCAGGGGCTTAAAAGTGGTAATTGTGAAGAGGCTGTCAATGGAGCTCTCAGATTTCATTAAAAAGATCTTCATTTGTGCTCAGAAGATGAACGTCTTCGGGTTTAGGTTTTGACATTCGGGAATGTCTTACGAGTTTGGAACAACATGAGGGTGAGTAATTAGTGACAGAATTTTCATTTTTGAGTGAACTAACCCTAAGTTAAACCCTAACCTAATTTTTTTAGAGCCTTTTGTTTTGCTGACAAAAAAATAAATAAAATCGGAATACAAAGCCAATTCTGAATGAACGTCAATGCAAAAAGATGTTATTTGCCCCAATATAGTGCAGTCCTGGAATTAGGCAAAAACTTTTTCCATTCTGGCATGTACTATTCATGATCCAATAATAAAAAGGGGGGGGGAAATGGGATTCGATCAATTCCCAGTAGACAAAATCAAGTCCCGCCCTACATTTTTTCTCATTGAATATTCTGTTTCACTCAGAAATATAATCACATTATGGAATGATTGGTTGCAAATCCAGTTTCATGCTGACTGCAAACAACAAGGTTCTTTCTTATTCTCTGTTGGTCACCAGTCCCAGCCACACCATTAAAAGTGACCTTTTGGAACAATGTTATCCATTACTATGTGTGTGTGTGTGTGTGTGTGTGCGTGTGCTTGTGCATTGTTATCAGTGTGTCAACAATTCAGTGTTGTAATGTAATCAGACATAAATAAGCATGAGGAAGTCACAGCTCAACGGGGGATGGAGGAGAGAAAATAAAGGCAGTGTAATTAAAGCAGCAGTACCCTCACTCATATTAACCAGGGAATATGTGACTGAGTGTATGATTTACAAACACCCACCATTTCCAACCCACGTGTCTGTGTATCACTTACCATTCCATTGCCCCATGCAAAATAATTAAGCATCTTCAGAGAGGAATTGGGTTACCTCCACATTACATTGAGAGATGTAAGGCTAGCTCACACTGGGGACCTGGAGGAATGAACACTGGGCGAGAGATGAAGAAATTATGGGAAGAGAGGGAGGTAGAGATGAGAAAGATGGCTCATTTCTGATGCACAGTCCCACCTGTGCATATTAGCACCATCTAGCACCATCACCTATTTATTTTGATGTGAATGACAACAAGGCTGTTATTGTCACAGTTTAAAGAGTCCAAAGACAAAGATGAGTCAAAAGTTCCAATCCAAAGGTATTTAATAAAAGAATAAACTTGGATAATCCAACATAGAGCAACAGTGTGTTTACACACAAGCAATAGCCGACACTGAACAGAGGAAACCAAGGAACTTAAGTATACATTGATAATAAACTAAAAGATAAACTAACAGGTGTGATGATCAAATGAAATGCCATGGTAACTGATAAGATTGGGAAACTGGAACAAAGAAAATAGGTGACTGATGATAAACAAACTCAAAGGCTTCATCCAAAATCGCATACAGTACTTCCCTTCTAGTAGGCGAAAAACAGTATGTGAGTAGTAGTACTAACAAAAGTAGTATGTTCAAATTCACAGTACTCATAAAAGAGTAGCCAAAAAATACCTGGATGACCTACTTCTTCCTGCGAGATTCTGAGGTGTTCATCTGATGGACACTTTACTATCCCAAGAGGACACGGGAGAAGATTTGTGAATCAGTGAATCGACGCAAATGACGCTGGTAGGTCACGTGATAATGACAACATGGCGAATGTAGTATGTCCAGATTATATTTATAATAAACACATTCATACTATATAGAACATACTTTTTAGCGGTCATGAAGAAATTACTTATTTAAAATAAGTACCTATTTAAGAGAGTATGTGTTTTCAGATGCAGCCTATGTCCATGAAAATTAAACTAAACCAATATACTGTATATGTGACTGTTATAGGCTGTTACATCGCACTTGCATGATTGTTTAGCCATATACAATTAAAATTTGAGTTTTGTGGCTTCTAGTCCATCACTGCATCTGATAACGCATACTGTATCAGTACTACATTTGGTTTGAAAGTATTTTCTATATAGTATGAATGAAATTCAGAAGTACTACAATTGCTATGTTGTCACTGTCATATGACTTACGGCATCAGTTGCGTCGCTTCACACACATCCATAAAAATCCTGTCCCGTGGCCTCATGGGATAGTAAAGTGTCCATCGAATGCGCACCTCAGAATTTCGATAGGTCACCCAGGTACTTTTCACGTACCATTTTTCGAATACTGTATTCGGACATACTACTCTGTTTAAGATGTCTTGTATGACGCTGAAGAGGTTATTTTGTGAAAATGACCAAATGACTGTACATTTTGGCTACATATTGAATAAATAGACATGAAATTCTGATCTGAGTTGATATTATTTAGTAAATAAATTTACCTGTATATGACCGTAAAGTTTCCACTATGAAAACAATATGACAATGTACAAATGGGCCTAGCATCAAGACAAACATTGCAACAATATTACAGTGATATTAGTCACCATGAAATCAAAATTGCCAATTCTTATTTTGTTATGCAATATTGCAGTGTCTATTTTAGTATGATTTATCCGTGCACAATTTTTTTATTTATTTATTTTTTTACAATTCATGTGTACTCGTAATCTTTAATCAAAATAGCTTCCCCTCCCTTTTGCAGCAACATTTCTTCTCTTCTCTGATGACGTGTTTACTGGTGTGAGGGCAGGGCAAACTGTCACTCACATGACATCACAGCAATAAACTACAACCATCCAATCAATTCCTGATGGACAAAATCATGTCTCACTCTACAATTTTTCTTGTTTGAGAAGTCGTTCACTCAGATATACATCATAATAGCGAATAAAAAAACTATTGCAACTTCTGTTTTATGCCGACTTTAATACTGAAGTCTATTTTCAGTACCACTAACTAAGACATAACTATAGATAATGCTATAGTTGTGTTTGTATGAAACGAGAGAGCGAGTCTGCGATGTTATACAAGAAACATGGAAGTAGTCTTGTGTCGTGAGAAATCGGGTCTCCATCAACTGTCAGTTAACATTCAGTACAAAAAAATGTAAAAAATAAAACATACAATTGCTTACTTTATAGCATTGCTATGGACGACAGCAAATATTACAAAATATCTGACCACTGAATTCTGCAGTCAACCAATCAGAATAGAGTATACAAGAGAGCCATGTAATATGCAATCGACCCCGATTTGATAATATGAGACGACCCGCTCCATGTAAAATAAAACCGATTTTTCTATTGTGAGTCTACATGACTTAAAATATAGCCTATTTTTTAACTTTTTAATGAGGAAAAATTACAGAGTGCATCTTTAACAAGAGCAAAGGAGAGCGGAACAACCAATTATATCCAAATAAATAGAATATGTTTCTTGGAGGGTTAGCTGATTTATAATTCTATGGTTTGTCTGCTTTGGTCACAAGATGACCATGATGTCTTCTCCACCTGCTAGTAAAAGTCTGCAGGACAAAACAAAGCAATCAAACCATGAAGAGGACATCATCCTTGAGAAAATTTTCTCAAAATATGTCTCACTGGAACCAAACCTTCTCAAGAAGAAATTTACAGTTGTTTGTAATGAATCATGTTGGATATAAAGGGGACGAACTCAATGTCAGGTGTTTGTTTTATCTCTTCTGCCCCTTTGTGACTGATTTTATAGCAAAAATTACTCTTAGAGAAAGGATGAGAGATAAATAAAGGAAGTGACATGGTAAATACAATGGATTATGAACACACTTTTAGAGAGGATTTGCCTGTGAGCGTGTGATAACTGCCGCTTGTTTTTTTCCCCCCATTTAGCCACTCCGTATTAAAAGAAGGGCCGTCGAAGGGCAAGCTTTTTTTTAAAACAGTAAATCAGATGATGTGGCGGAAGGGGGAAGGAGAATAAATAAAAGCGCGAAAGAAAAAACTAATTTGATTACTTGGCTGCACTTTAAAACACAATGGCAGATAATATGAATAATTAATTGTAACAGGTTCTTCTGACGAGGCGCTTGCAGTTTAATTACCAAATGTGTTGTTTGCACAAGGGCGCCGTAGATTAGTGCATTTCAAAGAGAAGAGCTGAAGAGAAAGAGAAAGAGAGAGAGAACAGAGTGAAACAGTGGAAAAGAGGGCTGAAAAAGTCTTTGAAAACTTAACTCGATTGGTTCCACTGTCAGGGTTCTAAGGATGTTGAAAGGAATCTGTTGCGGCTCTTGTTGACGCGTCTTTATCAACCCTGCTCCAAATGTCAACATGAGTCCAAATGTCAAAGATGGCAAGTTCAGTTGAGGTGAAAACTCAAATGTCTTTGTGCATGCTGGATCAACAGCAGCGTGTACGTGTGTGCAGTGCTGTTATAATGTGCAAATATGCCTTGTGGTCCACAGAGAGCTGGATGTTCACAGAAAATCTGCATAATAATTAGTTAGGGAATAGACAGCAGCCCCTTATCAGTTCTAAGTAAGAGGAACTCAGAAATAAACACACACATACAGCGACACCAGTACATGCAAACACACAATAACGCACATAAAAACATTCACATTCAGTGCTAGAGAAGTATTTTCTTAAGTGTCTTTCACCCACACAATGTATATTAAGTGAAGAATGTGGGCATACCAGCAGAGAGTGAGATGTTTCTTCATATGTATGCTGACACTTGTATACTCTCTTCCCCTCTCACTTGACTCTGCTTCTCCGCCCTCCTACCAGATACATGACTGGGCTCTAAATCTTTTAAAGGGGTCATTTAATATTTCATAAAGGTGTTTTTGTTGTTGTTGTTGTTGTTGTTTTTTTGTATGTTTTTTTGCTGTGCCTTTAAGACTTATTTGCAAACTCCTTCCTGGTTGCACATAAACTCAATCAAATCCCACATATTGTGAGAAAAAGAAAATCAGTAGAAAATCAGAAAATGACCTATTAAGTTTGTGACAATTCCTTCAAGCCTAAAACAACAAAATGCAATGCATAATTTAAAATATAAGTAAAACAACTGTGAAAACTCAATCCAGATAATTCTTCATATTAAAAGCACACCTGTTATGCTATTTTCAAAGGTTCCTAATTTTGTTTTGGAGGTTTCCTACAATAGGTTTACATGCATCCAAAGTAAAAAAATACTTTTTCAATGCAGTATCAGCTCTTCTCTCACAGTCTCTGAAACAATAGAATCAAATGATTATATTCAAAAGTCAAAATGGGGTTCAAAACCTGCTAAATATATTCACCTTGGTCCATTTATGTACATAAATAAAGAGTGTAAATTAAAATCACATCTTAGTAAGATGTGTCAACATTTGAACTGCTTTAAAGTTTTTTACATTTTTATTGTTTGCTATTCAAGTAAGTTAAAAACCCAATACTTACATTTAAAAATGTAATTCTGCATTTTCTCTATAAAAAAATAAAAGCGCAATAAATCTTGGGATTGGCTAGGCTGCAAAGGATCCACTCGTTCCATTCTTTATAACCCGGGAAACAAAGGCCACATTTGTTGGCCACGTTCGAAGGAGCTTTCAAAATGGGTCAGCCTTCGTTGCACTGTTGTTACGCATTCGGACTTCAAATGCAGCCTTTGAAGGATGCAGCCTCTGAATCGGGGCACAGCTACAGTAAACAGTAACAATGGTGTCCGTTTTGGTGCCAGAGTCCTCATCTTTTGGAAGTGCGTGCAAATTGGATTCGCTTTCACAGCGCAGAAAATTGCATCTTCTCGACATGTCGACAACACAACTACAGTGTTTGAGGGCAGGTCAAAGTAGACATTGTTCGAGGGCAGCCAATGAAGACCATAGGCAGGCATAATGCAAATTTGATACAAACCTTAGGTTCATGCAGGAAGTAAAACTGGAATTACTAACAACTTGTTTCAGGAAGTTTAGAATCTTTTCTTTCTTTTGAAAGACAATAACTCCATTTGTTGTGCACTTTGATCTTTGAAACTTTGCAGACCTGTTATATTCACAAACAGTTATATTATACACTACATGAAAAATAATATCCAAAAAAGTATAATATAGGGGTACTTTAACATAGTACATTGAGCCCTATTTTTACCGACATTTCTTAGAGTGCATTTTACTTTTATTTATTTTTATTTAGGAGTAACAGGATCAATACTGCTCTCTCTGATTAGATGGGTCAATCTACTGACTACCAAATAGGCATCTTTGTTGTGTAAATGAGAGTGGTCATGTGTTTATCTGATGGCAGAAAGAATCCAATGTTCAGAATAAGCCATTTTTGCAGCTAAGTTTTTGTTTCACTGATGTTCGGAGTTCTGAAAGTTCCAGTATTTTTCCATACAATGAACTAGTTCAAAAAGATCAAGGAAAAGTAGATTCCTTGTGTCCCCTTTAATTTGTTTCTCTCTTCATCTATTGTTAACATTTATGATTGTGGTTAGCTGAATAGTCCATGGCTATCCCTGAAGTCCTGATGAAATTGCAATTACACAAACAGGCACATTCACACAAACACACACAATAATCACAGCAGATTATTTAGCTTGAGCTGACATCTCCTCTGGGAGCAGCCAGAAGACCTCAGTGAACAAATCAAACTGCTAAACAAATGAACAGGAAAAGCAGAGAATGAGGAAAAACAAATGAATGGGAAAGAAAGAGTATCATTCAAGGTGGAACAAACAAAAACGTTTGGTTATGTTTAAACGCATTATCAAGCCATATGGTGCCAGGACTGCATCTCAGTGGTCTTCTAAAAAGATAAGAGCAGTGACATAGAAATAAAATTTGTGTGTGCTAGAGATGACCAGTTAAATGCTCTGCGGGGACAAATTAGTAAAATATTTACTCTTTTCTGCTTCTACTATTGCCTCACTCACTTGCCTTACTATTATCTACTGCCTTAAAAGGCCTCCTCTAACTATTCTCTTCACAAGACAGTTCTGACCCACACCGAGATGAACACAAACAAAATGAATATGAATATACACACAGTTTCCTACCAATTAGAGGCAACCATTAGAAGACAGTCTTATGATCTTCAAATGTTGTTTATATAGCTCGTTCTCCATTTTACCCCATGAGAAAATGAAAGTGCCATGTGTGCACGACGTCCCTTTCTAATGACAGGCTTAAATGAGCTTGAAATGTTCTCGCATATGCACTTCACTCGCATATGCACTCATGAATGAGATCTCTGTCATATCTCAATGGTTTCTCCACAGCAGCAATGAGAAATAAAGGAGAGCATATGGAAAAAATACATTTAAGGAGAAACATCTGAGATAAATTTAAAATGTTAAATTTAAATGAAATATTACAGAGCCCCTAAAGGGACATGGTTGTGGAAAAAAATATGAAATGGGAAAAAAAATAATGTCAATGCTTTTGAATTCTCTCACATATTGTTTGAGTTCCCCCAAGAAACTTTGTGTTCGCTCACAAAACCTTTGTGTTCCCTCGCAAAAAAAAAAGTGTTCTCTGTGAGTGCTCGCAAAGCTTCTCAGGGAACCCAAAATATTTGCAAGAGAACACAAAATCATTGCCAAATAATTTTTTAGGGGCTTAACTGAGAACTCCATTAAAAGGATACATCTAAAATGAAATATAAATATTTGATAATATATATATATATATATATATATATATATATATATATATATATATATATATATATATATATATATATATATATATATATTGTATATATATCCTGACATTCTGCGATATATTGGGAGTAGAACAACACTGGGGGTTTTAGGAGAACTGCTCAAGTTGTACTATCCCAATATTGCTTAACTAAACAAGAGAATCACTTGCCACTCAGAAGTATTGGCATTCTGAACAGTCTGAGATAAATATGTTACAACAGCCTCCAGTACTTACCAGATGAATGCCCTGTTTGCTATTTCAGAGTTTCCAGCCTGTGTCGAGTCTCAGAAGTGTCAATTATTAATATCTTAATTAGCCAGTGAAACATGAAACGTGTGTTTGAGGTATTTGATCTGAAAGCTGCTTGGAAGGATGCAGGCTGTTTCCAGAGTCTCACTCGTGGAATTCTAATCGCTGTGCTGATGGAATACTGATTTTCAGGGCAGAAGAGCACAACAGACAGGAAATGGGTTCCTCTATTCAGCAGAACATTACAGAATTTACAGCTCACATGAACATTGATGTATTGATGGTATTTTTTGTCCTTTTTGCAGATTGACAGCCACTATGAATGAACACTCTTTTAAGGCAAGAGTAGCGAATTAACTTATAAATATACGTTTGCGTTCTACTAAAGAATAAAAAGCAGCATACAGTTGACATGGATAAAAAAAAAAAAACAGCTGTGATGAACTCTTCCTTTAACATACTTAAACCAGCCAAATAACCTTCTCAAGTTCTTTGGCATTCTTGTCCATAGTATGGAAGTCCATTACATTTCCAACTCGAAGTAAAAAAAATAAAATATTTATTTCCCCACAAATTCAACTTTATTTATCATAACTATTTCTCAGTATTTCATTGTTGTTGTGATTTCACTGTTTTGTCAAAAAACTCATTTGTTATTTGATGTTGTGTATTTCACTGTATTCACTGTTCTCAACAATGAGAATAAAAGGAGAATTTTCCATGAGCTGAAGCATCTGAGACAAAGTTAGAATCTTAAACTTAAATTAAAGTTTTCTGGTCTGTGCAAACACATAAGTTCTACCTATTAGTAGAGATGAGTAAACTACCACACAAACAGCTCAACACTGGACTCATTAAAGATACCATCGAATTTTTAATTAAACCTCATTAGAGCCCAATAAATGTGTATGCGGCACTACCAGCACTTGTGTGTGGGTGATTGAGAGATCGAAATATTATCAGTATGCAAACTCTAACACAACACTGCTTTCTATCTCTATTTCTATTTCTATGCAGACTGCCTTTCTATTAACTCTCTCTTTCTACCATCAGCTCACTCTGTCTATAGCGTCTTTAGCCTGTTCATAAGACACTCAACATTTCACACAAAGCTGTGTCCTATACTTTATCAGCAAAAAAGAAAAGCCAAACAGCCTGTTTCAGAACAATATATTCATCCATTACATTCATATCTGACAAAAAAAGAAAGAAAAAAGTTCAATCCATGCTGTGATGAAAATGGGGATGGGACAGTTTTGAGATGAGAAAGGGATGTATCAA